>NW_015172571.1:313845-357958 GCF_001447785.1 Gekko japonicus
GACACCGCCACCCGGAAGGTGAGCGGCGAGCCGGGAGGGGGGCCTCGCTTCGGAGCCAGGGGGGAAGGCCAGAGGGGGGAGATCAAGCGGGGGGGGAACGGGGGAGGAACCAACAGGATGGGGTGGACTTACCTCCTCCTGCTGCTTTCTCCTCCACCTTCTGACTTTGGAGCTCCGTTTGGAGCTCTGCCTCCCTCCCCACCCCCACCCCCACAAGTATCGCAGGTCCACCCCTTGTAGGATTATATTTTTCAGGAAGGACATATAAGTGCTGTCCAGTTTTACAGGGAATTGACACTGAGACAGTCCCTGGTCTGTGGTGAAAGGAAATGGCTATAGACTACTCAGGGTAAAAGAAGACACATTGTGATTTCAGAAAAGGGGAAAGAATTTGATGAACTAAAAGAGTGACCTTTCCAGAAAACCTGAACAGTTATTAGGGAACTGTATGCAGAAACATTGTAACTGAAACTGAAATACTTAGGCCCCGGTCACACAGGAGACTTTGGCCCGGGAGAGGGACGGATCGGGGGCGCAGCAAATGGGTGCGATCTCACCGCAACATCTGGGAAGCGGCACGCACCCATCCACGATCTGTCCCTAAACGCGGAAAACCCGCTGCAAAAAAAGAACCTCCTACAGAGGAGGACTTACCTGAAGCACTGCTGCAAGCGCGGCCGTGGAATCGCTGCCACGCCCATTGTCCGGATCAATCCAGGCTTCCCGCCAAACTGCGCATGTGCACACATGCACAGTTCGGCTGTCGCGCTTTTTCTTCAGTGGCTTCCTCCCGGCATCTGATCGTGCTGGGGAGGAAGTACGTGGCAGCTCAGGGGATCTATGTGATCCCGCTGCCGCGTCTCTCTTTTGGTGCAGCTTTAGAAAGTTGCACTTTGCCCATGCTATCCCCCCCCCATGTAGCAGGGGCTTAGTCAACCATCTATCACTGATAAGAACCAAGAATTTATAAAAATAAGCTGCTACAACACCATCTTGTCTATCAACTGAAAAATATACTGTTTTACCAACAAGGTTTGCCTCAGTCTTTCCAGTTCCTGACTACCCACACCATCCCTGCCTATTAAATAAAATCTTTATTATTGTACATGGTACACAGTCTCCAGTGCCATCTACAAAGAGGGTTCCTGTTTTCTCCAGACAGGTTCCTGGGCTGGGTAAAAGCCAAATCAGATTCTGTCACAGGGTGGGACATTTAGATTTATAAAGCCACAAATAGTATCACGCTACTGGGGGCCAGCTCAGTACCTGAAGGGAACTAAGGATTTTGGCTGGAAAAATCTGTCACAGTGAAGAAGAAGCAGGGGTCCATCTTAGACTCAAACATGGGAGGTGTATTTATTTTCATGCCAGCTTGTTTTTCCTCATGCCAATTATTTTTCCCTGTTAAATTTACACAATTTTAAACATTGTTTTTTGCATTGATTGTGTGTAAGCAGCATATACTATAAAGAAGAAGCAAAATGCTGTTAAAATGCTGTGAAATCTCTGTCATCAGTGTATTTTTCTTTGGGCCTGCAATGCAAAATGGGAGGGGCTGTGGCTCAGTGGCAGAGCACCTGCTAGTCATGCAGAAGGTCCCAGGTTCTATCCCCAGCATCTCCAGTTACAAGGACCAGACAGTAATGTGAAGGACCTCTGCCTGAGAGGCTGGAGAGCCACTGCCAATCTGAGTAGACAATACTCACTTTGATGAACCAAGGATCTGATTCAGTATAAGGTAGTTTCATGTGAAAGAAAGAAATGCATTGGGAACACCAGCAGTGAACTGAAGAGACCAAAAGCAAAAATAAACATAAAAGGGCATTGATTCAGGTGGGTAGCCGTGTTGGTCTGAAGCAACAGAATAAAGTTTTAGTCCACTGTTTGTCTTTAAGGTGCCACTGGACTCAGACTTTGTTCTATAAAAGGGCATATTCATCATAAAATGGTGGCGAAAAGTATTGTAAAGTTGTGGCTGACTTATTGTGACCTTGGAAGGTTTTCAAGGCAAGAGATGAATGGAGACTGCTTGTGATTGCCTGCCTCTGTGTAGCAGTCCTGGACTTTCCTGGAGGTCTGCCATCCAAGTACTAACCAGGCCCAGCCCTGCTTAGCCTAGGGTTGCCAAGTCATTGCAGTCGCTGCAGCGGGGGACTCCCGGGTGGCAACTAGAGTGCGCGCGCTGTGCGCACATCACCCGGAAGTGACGTTAGGACGCTGGGCACACCCCCAGCGTGCTCGGCATCTTAACATCACTTCCTGGTGACGCGCATGTCGGGGTGGGGTTCCCCCCGGGGCCTGATCCGCCGGTGGCGGGGCTCTGGTGCGGGGGTTTCCCTGCCCCCCGGGGGGACTTGGCAGCCCTAGCTTAGCCTCTGAGATCTGATGAGATTGGGCTAGCCTGGGCCATCTGGGTCAGGACCATCCTAAAACACAGGTTAACAAATCCATCTTCTAGGATTCTGAGATGGCGTAATGCTGTTCCTTTGTAGGATATTGGAGGACATTATATCATTAACAATGTAGTATTGGAGGAAGCAGAAGCCATGGAAGCTGATCTCCTGTAAACCCCAATCTGCACTGTACCACAGATCTATACCATCTTTTTCTCCCTAAGATTCAGGAATGCATAATTTTTGTCAAAACTCGGGTTCTTGTTTGCCATGGATTTCACATGTTCTGTTTTCACTGCCTTTGATGCTTTGTTATTTCACTTTGGGGAATAGGGGAGCAGACTGTGTTGAGTGTGCATGACTGTGTAAGACTGCTTTACCATGCTAATTTCTGACTGCTTTCCAAGTGGGCCTCCCGACGATGGGAAGAATGAACAATGACCTTCAATGCCAGCCTCCACTAGCCCACTTGTAGTAGATAATATCACTGTAGGTTCACATGTGGGGGGGGCTAATGGAGTGTGCTAGGTTTAGGTGGGCTGAATGAATGGATTGATTGGACCGGTCACTGTGGGGGAACTTCTTTGAATCATGTATAATTTCAGAACTGGCACCAAAGGAGTCAGTTCTGACATGAATGGTCTCAGCTTGAAACATCTTTGTCTCTCAATAAACAAATCACTGCCAAAAGTGTGTTGTTGGGAGCAAGTTTGTTCAGGAGTCTGACAATTTGAACTGGATATATTTGTCTTCCAAAAATCTACAGATATTGATAATTATATTTATTTGTCCGATGATATTTGTTTGTTAATGATATTTAGCTTCCCCAGCTGACCTGCTGGGAGGTGCATAATATGTGTGAAAGAGCTGCATGTGGCTCTCGAGACACAGTTTGGCCACCCCTCTTATAGAGCCAATGAAAAGGCTCAGTTCTGGAATGCTGCTGAACATGCCTTAGGAAGGGTGGTGGTGGTTATTCACAGTAGACCTTGCTAAGAAGAACTAAGCTACGGCATAGGAACATGCAGGAAGAGGCAGTTCTTCGAGTATGTGGGTCACTGGTAATGAAAAGCTTTAAATGTGAGCCCCAACACCTTGAATTAGACCTGGAAACTCTTTGGCAGCCAGTGAAGAGACTTCAGAATAGGAGTGACACAGTCCTTCCAGCAAGTACCAGACGATAAATGGGCTCCCACATTTTGCACCAGCTGCAGCATGCTACTGCTGAATCTTTGTGTGTGGGTGTGGAACTGTCCACAATGGAGCTGAGGGTAGTTATATGCTAAGGGTAGTTATATGCTGTCTTTCCATTAAAAAAATCTCAAGGCTGCCCTGACCTGGATAGTCCAGACAAGCCCGATCTCATCAGATCTTGGAAGCTAAGCAGGGCTGACCCTGGCAAGTACTTGGATGGGAGACCTCCATAGAATACCAGGGCCAGGAGGCAGAGGCAGGCTACCAAGCCACTTCCCTGAATGTCCTCCATGCCCCAGAAGGAGTTGCCAAAGGTTGCCATGACTCCCAGGCATGGGCACACACACGTGCATGCACACATGTGCACAAACACACATACAAATGCAAAAAAGGCTGCCCAGAATAAAATAGCAACAAAAACCTACAATACAATGTTCACTGTTACAATAAAAATAATGTAATGAATACACTAAGAATTTTTTAAGTCACAATTTAAACAAAATTCTAATGAGAGCAATTTCATAATTCCAGATTTCACCGGAAGTGATGTAATCACACATAAGACATCGTGCTGCCTGGTGTCCCTGTCCCCTAACCTCCTACCAGTTTCCAGGAAGGCAACAGAATCCTACTGCTCTTTCTTCAGAGTATAACAAAGACCATTCTCTTCTAGAGTGCCTTTTCAGGGTGCTAAATCATAAAATCGCAGAATCATAGAATGTTAGAGTTGGAAGGGACCTTGCAGGTCATCTAGTCCAACCCCCCGCACTCTGCAGGAGCACAGCCGAAAGATAGCCCTACATACCTACAATGTCCCCGAAAGATGGTCGTCCAGCCTCTGCTTGAAAACGTTCAGCGAAGGAGCATCCACCACCTCCCAAGGCAGACTGTTCTTGTCATACTTATTGGTTTTATCACTACTGGATCTCTTACGTATCATCATCGTCGTCGTTGTCGTCATCAAGTTTTCTGGCGAGTTGTTTCTTTTGTTCGTTTTTAGATTCTTCTGCTTTTTGCTTATGTAGATGGGTTTGTTATTTTGTCATTTGTCTCATATTTATAGTTTTAATATTTAATTTCTTATTTTAATGTGATAAGGTACCCTTAGTGCTCTGTAGAAGAATGGGATGGGACTCTCATAAATAATACATCACCATAATAACATTTTACTTAAAGTTTAAAGAAGTCATAATTCATCACATTCTGAGGTAAATGTGAATAACAGCTATTGGCCTGTTTTCTTTATTTAACAAGTTCTGTACTAAACAAAAACAGCAGTTTGTTAGCAGTAACCCATGAAACATTGCACCTCTGCACAAATCTATAAATCAACCAAAATGAACTGGTGATTGGGCAAGAAGAACACTTGACAGACAGAACCCTCTGTCAACAAAAACATGTCTAAGGAGAAAAATTCTGAGATGTTGTAACAATCCCCCAAAATGTAATCCTTTTCTTTCTTCTCTTTCAGCTCATATAATAAAAAAAACCCTACAAGAACGTTTTTGGAGTCAAAAAGGAGGTCAAAGCATTATGTCACAAGTTGAAAATCAAAAGAGTATTTGAAGATAGAAAGAATTTGACAGCAAAGAAGAAACATCCACACAACAGGTAGACAAGTAACATGCTCCAGAAGCCTTAGACAGACAGAAACACATTTACATTCTGGGGCTGCCTAAACAGTTGGTTCCACTGCCATATCCAGGTATTGGCTTTTCGTATACAAGCAAATGTACCAGCAATATTCCATGCAGGATTCACAATACCACGGTATTTTGCCACCACACCCGGAGTGAAAACAAAAGAACATAAGAACATAAGAGATGCCAATGTTGGATCAGGCCAAAGGCCCATCCAGTCCAACACTCTGTATCCCTCAGTGGCCAGAAATACCAGTGCCATCAGGAGGTCCACCAGTGGGGCCAGGACATTAGAAGCCCTCCCACTGTTGACCCCCCCCCCAAGCACCAAGATGACAGAGCATCACTTGCCCCAGAGTCCCTATCTATACCTTGTGGCTAATAGCCACTGATGGACCTCTGCTCCATATGCTTATCTAATTCCCTTTTGAAGCCGTCCATGCTTGTAGCCACCACCACTTCCTGTGGCAGTGAATTCCAAGTGTTAATCACTCTTTGGGTGAAGAAGGACGTCCTTATAATATCCTTTTTAAGGTGTGGTGCCCAGAACTGCACACAGTATTCCAAATGAGGTCTCACCATTGATTTATATAGGGGCATTATTATATTGGCTGATCTGTTTTCAATACCCTTCCTAATAATCCCCAGCATAGCATTGGCCTTCTTTATTGCAGTCACACACTGTCTCGACATTTTCAGTGAGTTATCCACTACAACTCCAAGATCTCTCTCTTGCTCAGTCTCTGCCAGTTCAGACCCCATCAATGTGTATTTATATTTAGGATTTTTGGCTCCAATGTGCATCACCTTGCACTTGGCCACATTGAACCCCATTTGCCATGTTGACGCCCACTCGCCCATCCTTGACAGATCCCCTTGGAGTGCCTCACAATCCTCACTGGTTTTCACCACCCTGAACAACTTTGTATCATCCGCAAATTTAGCCACTTCACTGCTTACTCCCATCTCCAAATCATTAATGAACAAGTTAAAAAGCAGTGGACCAAGTACTGATCCCTGCGGTACCCCACTGCTTACCACCCTCCACTGAGAAAATTGCCCACCTACACTCACTCTCTGTTTTCTATGAACTAGCCAGTTTTTGATCCATAAAAGGACTTGTCCTTCTATCCCATGATTTTTGAGCTTACTTAGGAGCCTTTGATGAGGAACTTTATCAAAAGCTTTCTGGAAGTCAAGGTAAATAATATCTATTGGATCCCCCTTGTCCACATGTTTGTTCACCCCCTCAAAGAACACTAACAGGTTAGTGAGACAAGATCTTCCCTTACAGAAACCGTGCTGAGTCTGCCTCAATAGGTTTTGTTCATCTATGTGCCTACTAATTCTTTCCTTAATAATGGTTTCCACCAATTTACCCGGTATCGACGTCAGACTGACTGGCCTGTAATTTCCCGGATCTCCTCTGGAACCCTTTTTAAAGATGGGAGTGACATTAGCTACCTTCCAATCCTCAGGAATGGAGGCAGATTTTAAGGAAAGATTACATATCTTTGTCAGGAGATCTACAAGTTCACATTTGAGTTCTTTCAGAACTCTCGGATGTATGCCATCTGGGCCTGGTGATTTTTCAGTTTTTAAGTTGTCTATCAGTTTTAGGACCTCCTCTCTCGTCACCTCAATCTGACTCAGGTCTTTCAACACCCCTCCTGAAATCAGTGGTTCTGGAGTGGGCAAGCACTTCTCATCTTCCACAGTGAAGACGGAGGCAAAAAATGCATTTAGCTTCTCAGCCATTTCCCTATCATCCTTCAATACTCCTTTTACCCCTTGGTCGTCCAAGGGCCCCACTGCCTCCCTGGCTGGTTTCCTGTTTCTAATGTATTTGAAGAAAGTTTTATTGTTGGTTTTTACGTTTTTTGCTATATGCTCCTCATATTCCCTTTTTGCCTGCCTGACCTCAGACTTGCATTTTATTTGCCATAGCCTGTGTTCCGTTTTATCAGCCTCACTGTGACTAGCTTTCCACTGCTTAAAGGAATTCTTTTTACTTTTTACAGCCTCCATTACTCTGTTTGTTAACCATGCAGGCTTTTTCCTATACCTGTTTGTGCCTTTCCTAACCTGCGGAATATATATTTTTTGAGCTTCTAGGATCGTAGTTTTAAATAGATCCCAAGCTTCCCCAATTGTTTTGACCCTTTCTACTTTTCCTTTCAGTTTCCTCCCCACGTGTCCCCTCATATCAGAGAAATTACCCCTTTTAAAGTTAAAAATGGTTGTGTGAGTCTTTTTGGCCAATTCTCTATTTGTACAAATGATGAACTCAACAACATTATGATCACTGTTTCCAAGCGGTGCAATCACTTTTACATCTCTCACCAGGTCTTGAGTGTTACTTAGGACCAAATCAAGGATCGCCTCTCCCCTGGTAGGTTCCGTGACCATCTGCTCCATAGCACAGTCATTTAGAGTGTCTAGAAACTCAATCTCTTTTTCCCGGCTAGAACACATATTGACCCAATCAATGTGTGGGTAGTTAAAATCACCTATTATTACACAGTGTTTTTGTCTAGTTGCTATCTTTAAGGCATTCATCATTTTATAATCCTCCTCTATCTTTTGATCTGGTGGGCGATAACAAACTCCCAGTGTTAAGTTTCCTTTTGGCCCCCCTATTTCAACCCATAGAACTTCCAGAAGCGAATCCAATTCACTTAGCCTCTCAATCTTTCTAGACTTTATACCCTCTCTGACATACAGAGCTACCCCACCTCCAACCCTTCCCCCCCTATCCTTCCGATATAATATATAACCGGGAATCACTGTGTCCCACTGATTTTCCTCATCCCACCAAGTTTCAGAAATACCCACAATGTCTATTTTTCCCTCCGACACCAAGCACTCCAACTCCCCGATTTTACCTCGGACACTTCTAGCATTTGTATAGAAACAGCTGTAATTTCCCTTACAAGTTAAGCCTGCATCCTTCCTCTTGCTATCTCGAGTCGTTGTCCGGCAGTCCATGTCACCAGCCATGGCCTCTGTGGACAATTTCAATCCACCTCCCTGTAGAAAAGCAACAGGTACCCCCTCATCTCTCTGAGATGAGCCAACCCGAACCAGAGACTTTTCATCTCCTGTCGGCTTTCCCCCAATATTCAGTTTAAAAGCTGCTCTGCCACCTTTTTGATTTTAAGTGCCAGCAGCCTGGTTCCTTCTCGGGACAAGTGGAGACCGTCTCGCCTGTACAGCTCCCTCTTGTTCCAAAAAGTATCCCAGTGCCTAACAAACCTGAACCCTTCCCCCCTACACCATCGTCTCATCCACGCATTGAGACTCCTGATCTCTGCCTGTCTCTCCGGCCCTGCGCGTGGAACAGGTAACACTTCTGAGAAGGCTACCTTGGAGGTCCTGGACCTAAGTTTCCTGCCCAGCATCCTAAATTTCTCCTCCAGGACCTCACGACTGCATTTCCCCACATCGTTGGTGCCGACATGCACCACGACCACTGGCTCCTCCCCAGCACTATCTACCAGCCTATCTAAAACACGCGTAATGTCCGCTACCTTCGCACCAGGCAGGCAAGTCACCATACGGTCAGTACGCGGGTTCGCCACCCAGCTGTCTACCTGCCTAAGGATCGAATCACCCACTACCAAGAGCCCCCCTCCCACCCTGCCCAGGGATGGTTCCTTGGTGCAAAAGGATAACCGCTCACCAGCTGGGGAAGAGGTCCCTTCTGAGGGCACATTCCCCTTATCCTCAGCATGGTGCCCTGTTTCCCCTAGACCCTCATGCTCCCTGACAGCAGCGGGGCTGCCAGATCCAGAGTGGGACGTAGCTAACAAGTCCCCGAGAGTCTTTTCTGTGCGCCTAGCTGACTGTCTCTGCTTCTCCAGGTCAGCCACCTTGGCCTCAAGGGAGCACACACGTTCCCTGAGAACCAGGAGCTCCTTGCACCGAGGACACACCCAAGACTTCTGCCCAGTGGGCAGATAGTCATACATGTGACACTCTGTGCAAAACACTGGATAGCCCCCAACCCCCTGCTGGCATTCTGGCTTCATAATTCTTTTAAAATAAGTAAATGTAATCGCCCTTTTAAATCCCTTTGTATTTATGTTTTTTTTCTTGTCAAAGTCAAATTACTTTATGGGGAAAACAAAGATCCTAGGGTTTTCACTTTCTGCCTCTTCTTGGGCGTCTCACAGAGCCCCTAGTCCAAGAGTCCCTGGGCTAAGAGCCACGGGCAAAGAGCCCTTTAGCTCGCCCTTCGGCTCGTGCCAGAGGCTCGTGCCTCTGTCAAGGAGCTTTCTTAAATACTCACCCTTCTGTCTCCTGCTCCTGTTCCTGCTCAGAGCTCAGCTGGGTCTCCTCTGCCTCTGGCCAGGTGTTTCCTTAAATAGAGGCCTCCCCCAGCAGAGGGCTGGCAGCAGCTATTCAAATGCACCCAGGCACTCAATCACATGCAAAACAATGCCCCTTCCTTTTCCTCTCAATTGCAGTCAATCACAGTCAAACAATGCCCTTTCCTCTCCCTCTCTCAAGCAGCCAGGAATCTGCAAAAACTCCAGGCGCTTCCCCACACTCCCAGACCAGTTCTCCCACCAAAATCCTCAGCTGAATCCTCTCAGCTGAAAGCAAGTAAAAAACCACTCACCCCTCTGTCTCCTGCTCAGAGCTCAGCTGGGTGAGATACGTATATATGGGTTGTAATAGGTGTATTAAATTCATCTGCAGGAACCTCCCAACTTGTGCAGGTTAATTCTGAATAATGATGAAGAAGGTGCAGTTAAGTCACAACTGACTCCTGGTGACCCCATCCATGAGGTGTCCTAGGGAAGAGATGAGTGGAGGCAGTTTGCCATTGCCTTCCTCTGAATAGTAGCTCTCGTCTTCCAGGTGGTCTCCTATCAAAGTTTGATTAACTTCCATGTTCTGATGATTTCAGACTAAGCTAAGCTATTCAGGCAAGAAGAAAGAAGAAGAAGAAGAAGAAGAAGAAGAAGAAGAAGAAGAAGAAGAAGAAGAAGAAGAAGAAGAAGAAGAAGAAGAAGAAGAAGAAGCCCAGCACCCGGCTAATGGCACGCGAGTACTCTTGAGTGGCGGCTGGGAGGAGGAGGAGAAGAATTGGTTTTATACCCTGCCCTTCACTACCCGAAGGAGTGGGTTACAGTTGCCTTCTCTTCCTCTCCCTACAGCAAATGCCCTGTGAAGTAGGTGGGGCTGAGAGAGCTCTGAGAGAACTGTGACTAACCCAAGGTCTCCCAGCTGGCTTCATGTGGAGGAGTGGGGAATCAAACCCTATTCTCCAGATTAGAGTCCACCATTCTTAACTACTACACTAAACTGCAGTAACTGGAGTATATTTCCAGCCCTGTAGGTTGTTAAACAGCTCTGTGAATATGTAAACTAATCTTTTGATGCTCAGATATTTACTGCCTCTGAATGTGGGGGTTAGGGATGTGCCTTCAGTTCGTCTGGACTGAATGCACTTCCAAAAATGGCCCATTCGGACCCCTTTCGGGTTGCTGCAGGCCGATTCAGATTATCTGATCCAAATTGGTTTGCCGCCCCATTATATTCTATGGCCCAATTCGGCCCCATTATATCCTATGGGCCATTGAAGTCAATGGCGAAAATATAGGGTATATTCTGGGGGCTGGAGGGGACGCCGTTTGAGGGAGAGGATCCAAACTCGCAGGGTAGCTGCTGGAGCCTCTCCCCAAGATACCAACCAAGTTTGAAGAACATTGAACCAAGTAACCTTTTTTCCCACCATAGAGAACAATGGAGGGGATAGGGGCAACCTGTTTGAGGGCCCGTAGAATTGGACCCCCTGGTCCAATCCTCTTGAAACATGGTTGGTATCTTGGGGAGAGGCTCCAGCAGCTACCCTGTGAGTTTGGAGGTTCTCCCTTAAGACCCCTCCCCTCCAGCCCCCATAATATACCCTATGTTTTTGCCATTGACTTCAATGGCCCATAGGATATAATAGGGCTGAAATTGACATTCGGCTGGCCCAAAGACTCCCCAATAGGCTTCTACTGACGAAACTGACATGTGGGAGTCTTACTGCCAGCCGAAATTGATTCTGCCCGATTTGGCCAAATCCGAATGGGCCATTTTTTTTCTTGCACACCCCTAGTGGGGGTTCCCTTTAGTCACCAGGGCTAGTAGCCACTTATAGACCTATCGTCCACAAATCTACCTAATCTTTTAAAGCTGTCTATGCCTGTGGCCATCACTACATCTCCTGAGTCCTGACAGTGAATTCCTACGCTTTTGCTTACTGTCATTTAGCCAATTTTTAATACATAAGAGAACCCGTCCTCTTACCCCATGACTGCTAAATTTACTCAGGAGTTTTTGGTGAGGTACCTTGTCACGGCTCAGGTTGGGTGTCATCTGACGCTGCCACCACTCTGGATTAAGGATCCTCTGAGACGGCCCAAAGCACCCTCCCAAGACCTTCAGACCTCCGTTTTGGCCAAATAATAGGAGTGAGGACCAGGCAGAGTGAACAATGAAAATAGTTTATTTTATAAGAAGTCAAACAACCAAGGTGCAGAATAATAACAGTAAGTGGGTGAAAAGAAAAGAAATCAAATGCCCTAACACATCTAAATATATACTGTCCCTAGCTCACTATTCCAAGTAGTACTAGACTATTCACCCTTCCCTCAGGATGAGGGTCTCTCCCCCACAGCAGCCTCAGTCCCTTCTGGCTCTGTCTTCTGGGAAGAAGAACAGCTTTTCTTGCTGCTCCAGATCTTTTATTCCAAGCCCTCCTCTTTTCCTGTTGGTCAATTTTGGCTCCAAAACCTCTCAGGGGCTTCTGGGAGTTGTAGGCCCAGCCTCACCTACTGCTAGCCAGGCTTCCTGGACCTAGTAGGCCTCTGATGGCACAGCCCAGATCATGACTTACCTTGTCAAAAGCCTTTGAAAGTCAAAGTATATAATGTCTGCCTGGTCACTGTTCTTGTTCACTTTCTCAGAGTAGTCCAAAAGATCACTAAGGCTAGACTTCCCTTTGAAGAAGCCATGTTGACTTTCCTCTAGCAGGCATTGTTCCTGTATGTGTTTAATAAATCTGTCATAGATTAGAGTTTCTACTAATTTGTCTGAGACAGAGATTAAACTAACTGGCCTGTAGTTTCTTGGTTCCCCTCTTAATTCTTTTATAAAAATGGGTGTAACATTTGCTACTCTCCAGTCTTCTGGTACAGTGGCTGAATTTAGGGATAGTTTACGTATGCAGGTTAGTATATCAACTCTCTCACATTTGAGATCCCTAAGAAATCTCAGCTATATGCCATCAGGACCTAGAGATTTATTAGTTTTTAATTTCCCCAGTAGGTCTAGAGCTTCATCTCTGGTCACCTCAATTTGGCTTAGTTCTTCAGACTCCCTTCCTGAAAACAGTGGCTGTGGCAAGGGTACATGCCCGACACTCTCCACAGTGAACACAGAAGCAAAGAAATCATTGAGCTTCTCCACTATCTCCCCATCTTCCTTTATCCCCTTTATTCCTTTGTCATCCAAAAGCCCCAGTGCTTCTGCTGGTTTCCTGCTCAAGATATATTTTAAAAAAATGTCTGTGGGTAGCCATGCAGTGATGCTGTTATTATCTATGCAGGGACCAGATTGTTTATGATTATAGTGACCGGGCTTTTCTGTATTCTCATTTTTTCTTACTTGTAAGTTCCTGTTACTTTGGGGGGGGGGGTTTATCTGTTCCACACATATTTTGCTCCCTTGATTCAATATTACACCAGTTTATGTCCGACATAAAAACCTGCAGTTTAAATCTGCAGGGAGATATGTTGGACATATACTGGTGCAATATTGAATTGACCACTAGAGGCAGCAAAACATGTGTGGAAGAAACAAAAATCCCCCCAAAACAGGAACTTACAAGCAAGGGAAATCAGAAAGTGGAAAAGTCCATAGTATATGTTCTCTCAAATGAACAGACATCCCATTTGCTAGGCCAAATGTATACATTTTAAAGCGATCCTATGCCTGCTCACTTTTCACACCTGGAAGTACCTGAAAGGCTGTGGGGAAAGTTGCATGTGAAATAATGCTTACTCCACTTGCCCCCTCCATCTGAAGTATGAGGTAACATTCCACCACACAAGCTCTGTCTTTTTCTTTCACTATTCATGGCTTGAGGCGCAGATAGAGGCTACGGGTATGTATGTGAGCTGCTACACATACACTCCTCCCCTGCCTGCTAACTGACTTTAGCACAGTCAGGAGTTTCTGGTCTAAGCAGGAGCAAGCAATCAGGCACCCTGGGTAAGTTCTTTGAACACAGTTTGAGATCTTCAGAAGAAGAAAAAAAGCCTTTTATTTACTAAAATACAGTCTCAATTCACTAGGGCACAAGAGCACCGGGAAACTATCTCAAAGTACTACAGGATGTTACAGAACTAAAAAAGAAACAACAACTTCCCCCCCCCCCCAAATGCAGTTAGGTGCTACAAGTCACTGGTGTTACTTTGGCATTCCCTCTTGTGGAACGGACACAAACCTGTTGGACCGTTGAAATAAACTAAGGCTGGTCAAAAAAGACTTCACTTTATTCCCCGCCCCCCCATTCCCTGATTCTTACTTTGTGCACCTTCTCACAGTGTGAAAGGCATTTTTAATCCTTCCTCTCTCAGCGGGGGTGGGGGGTCATTTTGACCTATCCCAAAATTGGATTTGAGTCTCTCCACGTGTGCTGTCTTGCACTTTTCTCCAGTCATAGCAAGATGCACATCCCCAAAATTGTATGGCTCAATTCAGAATATCCAACTAGTCATCTAGTCCTTTCCTGCCAGGTGGGCAAATCATTATCTCTGTCCTATTTGTCTCCATATAGGAAAAAGTCATGTCTTCTCAGCCAGAAATCTAAGGAGGTTATTCCTTCATTCCCAGGAAATATTCTTTCCTCAGATCATTGACTCCCGGAGTGTTAATCAAGGTATTCTGTGTTCTCTCATCACAACACACATGACACTGGAGATCTCTGAACAGAACTTCTGTAACATGTTTGATCCTAAATGCACCCACAGGAGAAGGCCCAGTTAGGATCGGGGGGGGGGGAGCGGAAAGGAGCAGGTCCTTGATATACCAGTACAAAAACAAGCAAAAAGAACTGAGAAGAATGTGAACATTTATTGCAAAGAGCAAATGGAACAGTACCACATGACACAAAACATTAAAGATTATTAAAATATATATTTATACAAACAGTTCACCAAAAAATTCAAAATTACCTTGAATTCCAGTTCTGACATATACAAACTGGCCACAGTATGTGCCAACTGAGACCAAACCTTTGGTAATTGACTATTGAACAGAAAATAGCTGTGGAAAGTATGGACACCTGCCTGGAGGCAGCTTTGGGGTGGATGAGGGGTAACAAGCTGAGACTTAGTCCCAACAGATGCTACTAGTGGGAGGAAGGTTTGGTCCAGGAAACAGTATGTCTCTTGTTCTGGATGGGATTGCACTTCCCCTAGAGGAGCAGTTTAATAGCTTTTTGGTGCTGCTGGACCCAGGCCTCCTGTTGGATAAACAAGTGGCAGTGATGACCATGGATGACTTTCACCAGATTTGGCCGGTGAGCCAGCTGCAGTTGTTTCGATAGGAAAGAACTTCTGACTGTGGTGCATGCCCTAATTACATCTAGATTTAGATTACTGCATTGTACTCTACATGGGGCTGCCCATGAAGACTATCCAAAGGCTATGGTTGGTACAGGGAACATATTACTCCAATTTTGTTCCATCTACACCAGCTCCCAATTTGCTTCCAGGCCCAATGCAAGGTGCTGGTACTGACCTTTAAAGCTTCATATGGCTTGGGTTCAGCATACCTGAAGGATCTCCTTCTCCCATATGAACCTACCCATTCCATCTGGTCATCTTTGGAGGCCCAGCTTCAGTTGTCCCTGTCATCTGAAGCTAGATGAGTGGCAACCCAAGAAAGGGTCTTCTTGGTTGTGGTACCAAAACTTTGAACTCCCTCCCCCGGGAAATTCATCTGTCTCCATCTATCATTGTCTTCCACCAGCAGGTGAAGACCTTTCTGTTTTGTTTGGCATCCCTCCAGTAACTCTTATTGGCCCTCCTCCCTGGTTGTGTTATGTGTATTGTCATGTCTATATGTTTTTAATCAAATTGTCACAGCCCATCCCTGCCCCGGGTCACACGGCTCAAGGCAGCTCTGAACATTCAATAAAACTATCTATAAATGAAACATTAAATTACAATCCATAAAATAGCATCCTCACTCAAGCATCAGAAGAGAGTGTGATAATTTGGCATGTTGGCACCCAACAACCAACATTTCAGACTGCTGTCAAAAACAGGCAGCACTGCTAACAAGTGGTAGAAAACCGGCCTCAGTCATCCTCAGTGGTATGCCTGGTGGAACAATTCCATCTTACTGGTCTTATGGAATCTAAAAGATCCCGCAGGGCCCAGATACTGTCTAGCAGAGTTCCACCAGGCAGCGGCCACTATCAAAAAAGCTCTTGCCTTTGTTGAGGACAGTCAAGCCACTTGTGGGCTGGGTACCACCAGCAGACCATGTGATAAAGAACAAAGGGTTCTTTGGAGGGTCATATAGGGAGATGAGGTTCCGTAGGTATGAAGATTCCAGATCATTTAGGGCTTTAAAGGTGAGAACCAGCAGCTTGAAGTTGACTCTCAAACCAATAGGCGATCAGTGCAGCTGCTTAACTACAGGTTGAATATGGAGTGATCATGATGTATTAGTCAATAACCTAGCAGCTGTATTCTGTATAACCTGAAGTTTTCGAACTAGCCTCAAGGGCAGCCCTGTGTAGAACAAGTTGCAATAGTCCAGCCTGGAGGTGACCATGGCATGTATCACTGTGGCCAGCTTTTACTGAGACAGATAGGGGGACAGCTGACAAACCCAATGGAGATACAAAAGTGCCAACCTCTCAACAACCTGTTGTTGTTATGTATGTATGTATGTATGTATGTATGTATGTATGTGTATAATGAGATCAGACTATACCGGGGTGGCCAAACTACAGCTCGGGCCAAACTACAGCTCTTTCACACATATTGTGCGGCTCCCAGCAGGGCAGCTGGGGAAGTGAAGGAGAGGCATACTTTTTCTCCCTCCCTCCCATCTATTTGCTTTCTTTGTTTCTCCCTCTCTCTTTCTTTCTACCTCTTTCATTCTTTCTTTCCACCTCTTCCTCTTAGACAAATAAATATCATTAGCAAACAAATAAATATCATTGGACAAATAAGTATCAATATCTGTTTGTGCCCCTTTTGTTTTTAATTGTTGGCCGTCTCATTTAATGTTACTATAAAAAAGCAAATTTGCATATTTTAAAATAAAAATGTGTGTGTAATATCTGTTCATGTTTTCTGGCTCTCAAACATCTGACATTTATTCTATGTGGCTCTTACGCTGAGCAAGTTTGGCCACCCCTGGGCTATACCATACCATTTGCTATCCCGTTACCTGCCTATATGTCCCAGTTATCTGGGGAAAGGTGGGCCTACAAGTGATTTGAATAAATAAATAAATACTTAAAAAAGAATAAATAGTGTAAAGATATTGGGGTTGAGGCAAAAAAGCAAGAGACTACTTGCAAGGAGCTCAGTTCTAATCCCCAGTTTGGCAAAGCTTGCCTTCTTTCTCATGAATTCAAATATATGTGGTTTAGGGAATGGCAATGGACAATTAAGTACTTTGTGAGAGTTCAGATGTACTAGCACAGAGCGTAAGCAACTACGCTGATAGATCATATGCTGGTACGAAGTGAGGAACAGCATTGGATAAAAGACGAATGCCAATGTGAGGTTGCTGGGTTAAAACGACACATAGAGCAAGAGTTCTCATTGAGAGGTATGTTGAATGGCTGGTGGAAATAGAACAAAAGCTAAGCATTGCACAAATCTTTTGTGTAAGCTAGAGATACAAAAGCTTGAATGAAGTGACAGTGTCAGGATTGTCTAACCTGCTTAAGAAATGTATCACAAGAGCATCCATGAGGTGTCGTGACTAACAAAAAACTTGATCTGGCTTCCACAAATCAAGTGGGGTTGACCTCAGCTGAAATCATTCCAGCAAAAATGGAATGTTATTGTTTTACCACCACAACATTCTTGAGTTCCTGAAGCAGGAGTCAAGGCAGTGCTTTTCCCCTGCAGCAGCGAACGAATATAAGCAAAATGTGCTGCTGTGAATAAAGACAGCTTTCACACTGCAACAATTTTCCATGTCACTTGCACACCTGCTGCAGATGCAGAAAATATCTGCAGCAGCCATAGAGTGCCCACACAATAGGGTTTTTTTGCACTTTCCTTCCTCAGCTTTACTGCCACACACACAGCTTCCATTTCCTCCCACTGTGCACCAGAAGTGTTTTTTTAAGTAATTGACATACCTCTATAGTGAGATGTCAATTACCATTTTAAAAAATTCAAAAAATCCCCTGAGTAGACCTGCATGGGATTGTTAAAAGTTCATGTGTAGAATGAATCCTCGCTGATCCCCGCTGATCTCAATGGGTGTAGTCTGGAAGAACTACACAGGATTGCAAGGTAAGAGTAATTTTGCCATTGCATGGAAGTGGAAAAAACCCACTGTTAGTATCTTACAAGCTGGAGGTCATCTCCCCTCCAGCTTTCCCTCTTTCCCTCTCCCTAGCAGCATTAATTTCCCCTGTATCCCTCTCCTCACACTGTTTACTCTTTTCTTCCTCCTGGTAGCCCCCATATTCTCGAATTTCCCTGCTTTCTTTTCTTCTTTCCACTCAGCCACCCACCAACCTTTATTTTCTCCCACATCTTCACCTATATTTACTTATTTATTTTTTTTATTATTTGTATTTATAGCCCACCCATCCCGCAAGCAGGCTTAGGGCAGGTAACATCATAAAACAATGCAATGGCTGCGGTCACACGGAGCATTAGGCACGCTAGAGGGATGGAAGACTGCACGTTTTTTAGCCCCGGGGCAAACAGCCACGCTTCCCCCCCCCCCCCATTTTCCGGCCCATATGACCGGGACCCTAGTTGAGCACTATAGTGTTGTAACAATATAGCACTTCAGTGTTATACATGAGCGAGATAATCTGGGGGGGGGGGGAGTGAGACTTTTTGCTCTGGAGCAAAATGAAGCATGGTATCAAATCCAACGTTCCCCCGAGGCTCCATTCTCAGGCCACCAGCTGCCAATCACACAGTGATGGCGAAGCGTGGCAACGAAGCAACGTTTGTGTGTGTGGGCGTTTGTGCGCATACCACGGAGGCTTACAAGAAAACATCTGGTGGGACGTGGACGGGTGCCGGATGCAACGGGATACCAGTGCTTCCGCGATCAGACGCCCGCCTGCACCTCACGTTTTCCGGATAATACTACACTTTCCCAGCTACTTTTTAACTCTGCATCTTCAGCCGGATGCTATGGGTTGGAGACAGGTGCGCAACGCTTGCCAGATGTTGCCGTATGATTGCACCCTTTTAATCCATCTGGCAGTCATGCCTCTCGCGTGGCAAATTCTCTGTGTGACCGGGACCAATAATAGACATCAAAACACAATCACAATTCTAACAAGTCAGCTGGTTGTGGGAGGTTCCCTGGCATATTATTTGGGTTGTTAGGTGGGTGACAACCACCTCAGGGAGGCCATATAGGGACGTCCGCTTTTTACTGACAGAAACCAAGGCTTGATGGCTGGCCTAGCAGCAACCACCGCAGGCATTCATTTCTTAAAGCTACAGGGTTTTTAAAGATTATTTTGGGAAGTTTTTATCCCCCCAATGTGGTTTTTTTTTAAAAAAAAAAAAGTTTTCAGGGCTTTTTTTGCAAACCTGAAGTGTTTTTTGTAAAAAGAGCTATCTTGTTTGTCCATGGCTCCAATCACTGGGTTTAAGTATCCACAAATTTGGCTATGCAGAAAATTAAATACGTTGATGGAAAAAAGGAGGCTAAAAACATTTTAAAAAAAGCAAGGTGGGGCGAGATAATTGACTTCAATTATACCATTTTACAACACTGTTGTCAGCACATGGTGAGCAATAATGAAGTCTAATAACAGCCTAGCTCATGTTCCGTAGTATGCATTACCGATCTTGGCATCAATGGGCTTATATTTCTGGCAATATGCAGAGCCAAGGGGATATGGACAGTTAAATACCTATCATGAACAGAGCCATCTTCCTCGATAATGACAATAATGAGCTGATTGCTACGTAGGAGAAATGCAGTGATTGTGCTCAAACTCAATCTCCACCCCTGGGTCCTGTTTCCTGGACAGCCACTGAGCCAACCAGTGCCAACAATCCCCTCCTTTCTCTATTACATGCTGGAATCAAATATATGGCTAATTTTGTGATCCACCTATGAAACAAGGCATGAGAGAAGAACCCAGTTTTACTCATGCCTTTCCTGTGATTCACAATGGCATGGAAACTGCCCGGCTGAACCTGGAGTGGTCTTGCAAAGGAGGAAAATGCCACTAGACACAATAAAAGTAAACTTGCCTGTGTGGGAAGCAAACCTTCGTGAAGTATCCTTAAGGGCTTTGAAAATAATTCTTTTAGAAATGCTTGACAAAATGATATACACGGCGAACATTGTTGTGGACCACTTGGAGTGTTTATCTTCGGGTGGCCTTGAGTTTGTTTTATATCTCCAAGACAAAAAAAATGTAGGGAATCAAACAAAGGGAATATATAACTGAGTGTATCTAAGTACAAACCATAATGTTTTTCTTCCTTCAGAGTTCTGTAATTATAATTATGATATTTCCTTAGCGTGTTTATACATCAGTGTACAATTAAGGGGGGGAAGCAATCTCTGTTGATTCTCCTGATCCTTGCAACAGCTTTCAGTGCCATTAATTATGCTAGGGTTGCCAGCCTCCAGGTGGGGCCTGGGGATCTCTCGCTTTTACAACTGATCTCCAGCTGACAGAGATCAGCTCCCCTGGAGAAAATGGCTGCTTTGAAGGGTGGACTCTGTGGCATTGCATCAAGCTGAGGCCCCTCCCCTAACCCCACCCTCTCCTGGATCCACCCCCAAAGTCTCCAGGTATTTTTCAGCCCAGGGCTGGCAAGCCTACGGATCACTGTGGCCATCAGGGCAGCCCCACAGGCCCTGAGCGGCAGAAGAACACCTCCAATGGCCTGGCCAAAACTTTAAAAAACAGCAGGCTAAAACTAAAAATGACTGAGACAGAAGTTACATACTGCTGCTGGGAGAGCAAGGCCTGTTCCTGCTTGCCAGGGTCCCCCCAAAAGGGGAAAGTTGGGAAGGAAGTGGAGACAGGAGAGTGAGCTGGAGGTGTTAGGGAACAAGCCTGATAGTTGCTTTATGGACTGCTTATTGCTACACAATGGACTGCGCACATACACATGGGCTCAGAGAACTGTACACTTTAGGTCACCTGTTGTGATGACACACATAGAGGGTGCCTGCACATACCTTACATGTAAATAAGGTTTCAGCAACACAGTTGCACAGCCTGGTGAAGAAGCACAAATCTCCATTATTGTTAGCAATAAAACAGCAACTTTGGGAAGAAACAGCCACCATGGCAAAGCTGCTTGCTGGTCACGTTATCACCCATCGCCATGTAACTGCTTTGTTCCTGAGCTGGCATCTCCTGCCAGATGGACATTTGGTTATCAAAGGAACCGGCCAACTTCATCAGCACTACAAGGAAGCATCCTGACACCTGGATTTCACACCTGCTCAGATGCCAATCCTTCGATTAAGGTTTTAGGTTACAATATTGGCCATCCCTCCTAGGTAACCTCCCTCCCTACCTGCAACCAATAGGATTGTTTTTGGGACGGACTAACAGGTAGGTGGGTCAAGAGGTTGGCACAGTTACCACCCACCTCTTGGACCCCCCTATAAAAGGAGAGAACCAGTCACCCGGCACCTCCTAGTTAGCATTCCCCCAAGACAACCCCTGTCTGCTTTTACTCCCCTTGAGTCCCCCTTGCTATCCCCAACCCTTGCCTCTACTATTTATCTCTTTATCTGCAGTCAAGAGACCCATGCGTTCCGGCTGGTTCTGGTTGTGTGGACTCCCTTTGTTTTCCATTTCTTCCCATCCATTCTTCATTGGAACAACCAAGCTTCAAGACAGATAAGTATCGCCCGTCATCACCCCTACCTGCTAATGCAACTGTGCTTATTTCCTACTTTAAATCTTAGGAACTTGATTGAATGTGTGAGTGTATCAGTATAGTTTGTATGAGATATATTTCTAGTAAAAGACATCTATTTTAACTACGACAGCCTCAGAATCCTTTGCTGGTCACAGTCACCCAAGGTGGGATCAGGACCTAGGTATACATTGGCAAGAACCCATTTATAAATTGCCAATTGCTGTAAATAAAGCAATTCGACTAACAGGAATTGGAGGCATCGCTGGGATTGCCCTGCACGTGCAATGGTCAGCGAGTCGACACGCTGTCTCTTGGACGTGCAGACGTAGAGGAATCGCTCCCTCCAGGGACCAGTGAAGGGTTGTGTGAAAGGTTTCTGTCTGTGTGCCCGGCTCTAGCAGAGCACCCTATCATGGGTGGGTTCCTTTGTCTCTTTCTGTCCTGAAATCCTCAGAGCAACTCCGCCCCGTGCTTCCGGTCTATCATGGGTGGGAGCCAAGACAAATAGTGTAGGACGATAGGTTAGCCCACAGTTGCACCAACCACTACATACACGCATCCCCCCCACCACGAACTTCCCTTTTGAGCGCAGCCTCACTCTTAGGTCAGCTTTGCAAACAAAGCAACGCCATGGTAGAGGTCCCCACATCAGACACATTGTTAGCGGTTACCCAGTCAGAGAAGTGTGGCCTTGGCCCCCCGCACTCTCAAAACCTGCACCTAGGTTCAAGATACACCTTGGGTGGGAGGGAGAGACCCCTGCCCTAAACTTAGGCTCCAGACGTGCCGTGGACAAGTGGATAGGGTCCCTTGTACCTAAACTCAGGCTCAGGACGTGCTGTGATTCGGGAGAGAAAGAGAGGGAGAGCCCCCTATTTCTTAACCATAGAGAGGGTTCATAGGTTGACCCTGGAACACCGGATCGAGGAATCCCATTCCCGAAGTAATGAAGCCGCAGGACCAACTCTTGAGTCGTAGGGTGCCCACAACTCAGTTTTCCCCAAGTTTTAGAATACTTGGGAACCAAGCCTCGATGATGGACATGCTCAGGAGTCTTTTCTCCCAATGCGTGTCTGCTATTGGAACGCTCGCCACCATCTGTTCATCCGACGGCAGTGATCCACCTGTGTCAACTGACCACCCCCGGTTATGGGACTTCTTCCCCTTTGGAGACCCACTCTTCCTGCCCATGGCGGCATGGATGGTGTGTTTCATCTTGGGTTGGATTGTCCACAGACATCAGCTAAAATAATAGCCAACTGCAAGCACATCCTGGAGAAGGAGATGGAAAATGTTAGGAAACAGGCTGCCACACAAACGGCCACCCTAGTGGAACACGCCAATGAAGTTAAAAGGCTGCAGATAGAACATGAGAGCCAGCTCCAAGCAATAAGAGCAGAGCACGCTCATGTGTAATACAGGGAGTTGCACACACAAATTGACGATCATTCAGTGTCTACTTTCTACTCTTAACATTCAGGCTCAAAATATGCTGGGCGTCTGGGATCCATTAGAAACATAGCAGCATATTTTGAGCCTGAATGTTAACTGAGATCAGCGTCCTATCTGAATTTAGTATTTCTTAAGACTTGTTCTCTAGCACTTATGAGAGCTTTTGCACCATTATAATATCTCCTGATCCATTTTTTGAAACGTCATTATATAATAAGAGCAGAGCACGCTCATGTGTAATACAGGGAGTTGCACACACAAATTGACGATCATTTAGTGTCTACTTTCTACTCTTAACATTCAGGCTCAAAATATGCTGGGTGTCCGGGATCCATTAGAAACATAGCAGCATATTTTGAGCCTGAATGTTAACTGAGATCAGCGTCCTATCTGAATTTAGTATTTCTTAAGACTTGTTCTCTAGCACTTATGAAACAGAGAGCTTTTGCACCATTATAATATCTCCTGATCCATTTTTGAAACGTCATTATATAATCCGGAGACGACGTTGATTATGTATCTTGGTTCAAGGATTTTCTTATGATTTGTTTATCATGTTGTAGTGCTTCAGATTGCAATACATAGATAGCATTCTTTATAAGTCTTAATGACTGTTTGATTTGTGGGTCAGACTCTCATGACTGTTGTCTTTATACTTGTTTACTCCCATTGAAGGAACAGGTCTGTAGTCTGGGAGTGCTCTTGGACCCAGGCTTACTCCTGGATAACCAGATGGCAGCTGTGACCAAGAATGCCTTTTACCAGCTTCATCTGGTTAGCCACTGTAGTACATGCTTTGGTTACATCTAGATTAGATTACTGCAATGTACTCTGTGTGGAGCTGCCCTTGAAAAGGGTTCAGAACTTCAGTTGGTGCAGAATGCTGAAGTCAGGATACTGACTGGAGTGGGTTGTAGAGACTATATTGCTCCAGTCTCGGTCCCTTTAGACTGACTCCCAATCTTATTTATTTATCTATTTATTTATTTCAGCTTGTATTCTGCCCTCCTCAAGAGCAGTCTCAGAGCGGACGAGAACAGCAAATCCACAACAGGAGTTAAAACATTTCACAATTAATAGTTAAAACAGTTACAACAGTTAAAAACAAACTACAAGCTAAAGACAGATAGCACTACAGTTTAGCATAATAATCTCGAGAACTGGAGCCACTTGGCCGTAAAGCAGAATGTGGGTCTTCACCTGATGGGCTGTATGAAGATAGAAGGTTCAGCAAGGGAGGCCAGTAGATGGAATAATTGGACACCCACGGCCTCACCCAAAGGCCTGGTGGAACTGTAATAGGTCCTGCAGGGCCCTGATGTCCAACAGAAGCATGTTCCACTAGGCTGGGGCCAGGGCAGAAAAAGCTGTTCCCAGTGCATAATTAAAGGTGATGGTTTGAAACCAGCTTACCTGAAGGATTGCCTACTCCCATATGAAAACTGTTGTTTTCATATCTGGTTTTATTTATTTATTTATTACCCACATGCTTGCATTCCTACATCACAGGATAATGGGGGCATTTATGCAAGCCCAGCAGAACCAATTCCAATGTACAATATGTACAGAATGCCCAGCATTCAACAGAATGTCGAATATACCCGAAAAATACTGATGAGCTTTTTTTCGGGTATGTTTTTGGCTTGGGTATATTCAAATGCACAACCCTAGTCCTAAATTCAAAGACAATTCGATCAACACTTCTTAATCTTACCCTGAGCAGGACCACTGAATACATGAAGCTGCCTTATACTGAATCAGACCTCTGGTCCAGCAATCTTCAGTATTGTCTATTCAGACTGGCAGCAGCTCTCAGGCAGAGGTCTTTCACATCACCTACTCCCTGATCCTTTTAACTGGAGATGCCGGGGATTGAACCTTGGACCTTCTGCATGCCAAGCAGATGCTGTGCCAGTGAGCCACAGCCCCTCCCCAATTGATAGAGCAGCCACTGGGTTGGATCCTCAGTCCATCAGCAGAAGATGCTGACAGTTACTGCCCCACCCCCAGCAGCCATTTCCAACGCCAGGAAAGTTTATTTCTGAGGTTGTGGGACGCCCGTGGACTAAGAGCCGTAGAGGTCAGTAGGCTGCAGTTGGGAGGGGAAAGGGGGAATTATTCTCTCCTGCCGCTTGTGTGTCAGCTAGCTGCCATATCTGTGTTGCCTAACCTTCTCTATTCCCCGCTTTGCTTGCAGCTCAGCAGCTTGCTGTAAACATGCCAGGGAGCCGTGGGAACTAGACGCCATTATCAGTCTGGCCTTGTGTATTAGGGAGGGCTTGGGATCCACCTTTGGTGTGAACTTTTCTGCTCCCAGGAAACCATGGGACTCTCCCGCTCATTATGTAATCTCCCGCCGGGAGTTTTCCCGCACGGCGCTCGAAGTTCATTTGCTTAGCTAATGGCCTTGCCCAGCTATATGTATTGGGATGTTCCTGCCTTCTAGTTATTCCTAACAATGATCCTATAGACATGGTACCAGTCTTGTACACTAATAAACATAACGCTTCAGGAGAAACGTGTGTGAAGAGTTACTTGCTGTGGAACCTGACAGTAAGTAGGCCTTGAAAACAGCGGAGGAACAAGAAAGCAATTTTGCTCCCTTCCTCTTCTTCACTGCAGCTTGTCAAACCCATGTGATCCTGCAACCTTTCTGGGGTCAGAACCATCTGCAGCAGGGAGCGGAAGGCCACAAAGACTGAAGGTCCTTGTGGAGACCTGGCACAGCCCTTGAGCCGGATTCAGCCCAGTATGAGGAACAATAGATCCCACTGGTGTTGACAACTACGTGTTAAACACCTAGTGTAAAAAAAAACCCTGTAGAGATCACAGTCTGTACAACCCATGCAACGAATGCCTAATACACTTTGAAAGGTTCTCTTTAGGAAGTCTGTTGGAGTTTTCAGAACGGAGGGAAAGGCTTCTTGTTTCATAAGCACCCAAATGTCGTAGCAAGAGTGGAAGTGACAAGATTGTTATTCTGGAAAAAACAGTTGTTGGTGGCAAGTGTCTATTACGTGAAACTAGCTACCCCGCAAGCTGGGGAAGTGTAAGATCTCAGTAAACAGACAAATGAGACCAGCTGGATGCCACACACAGTGCAGTGATCCTGCCACCCAATAGAAACTTTCAGTTTTAATACAGTATATTCATGGGTGCCTGTCACTTTAGGGTCCCCCCCCCCTCAGCTCAGTGAGAGTGACAACCAACACAATGAAGGCACTTCTCTCATTGTATTTCTTACATTCTCAGGTAAAAATGATGATGCATGCTCATAACATAATACATTCCAAGATCGGCAAACATGTCTTCGCAAACTGATGCTTTCCTCCCAGAGCTGAATGAAAGAAATCTGGTGCCAGGGTTAAGTCCTGGGAGCAAGGTCCAGAGCCCAGTATGGTCAAGGATGCCTGGGACGGAACTCGGTGGCAAAGGGGCAGAACTTTGATGATGGATTTTATGATGGATTTTAATTGCATTTTATGCATTTGTGTAAGCCGCCCTGAGCCTGCTTCAGTAGGAAGGGCGAGGTATAAATCGAATTAAATACATAAATAAATAATTAAACTATGCAACTGAGTTAGAGCCAGGCAGCAAAATGGCAGACCTGAGCCATAAAAGGATGGAACCAAAACACAATGTTCCATTTATTTATAGTATATAGCTCTCTCACGTATTAGAAGTCCCTGCCACCAAGAGATATGCCCAGGGGTCATTTCGTAGAAAAAGAGGTGTAGGAACTCATTAGCATAACTCATTAGCATAACTTATTTGCATATGCCACACCCCCTGACATCACCGAAAGTGTGTCAGAAGGCAACACCCACCGCCCAGGCTCCACTGGACTCTTTTGGATTGCTAGCTATTGAGGGGGGGGGCATGCAGATCTGTCCTCGCAGAGGAGGGAGAGCTTGTACCTGAATAAAACTTGATCTTAAAGGTGCCACTGGACTGCTTTGGACCTGGGGCTGGGGAGCTCTGCAACTTACCTGGCTGCCTCTTGCTCTGACTGAGGGCTGCTGGGAGCAGGGGGTGGGGCTTGTTGCATGTGCCCACCCCCTGGGCTCTTTACTGCCGGAGCTCCGCTCCTGTGCGCTCCTGCAGGAAATGACCCCTGGATATGCCCCTACATGGTACCAGGCCAGAAGAGTCCAGTCTACCACAAAGCTGCAAACACAAAGAGTGAGCATACTTCAAGCATGTGTGCCCAATCTACACATCAAGACATTTGTATAATGTATTTACAGCCCTGACCTGGATGGCCCAGGCTAGCTCAGTCTTGTCCGATCTCAGAAGCTAAACAGGGCTGGCCCCGATTAGCCCTTGGATGGTGTTATGTAGTGGGTTGCCACATGGATAAACGACCAACGACGACGTGGTGCATGGCACGCTTTATTTGGTACACAACAAGAACAAGGAACAAACGGCCGGCAGGCCAACTATATACATACCTGGGGACACACCCCTGGTCACCATTGGTGGGTTTGAATCTCCCGCCATGGTTCCCATTGGTTCCCCAGTGGAGGGACTAGGAGCCTAGTCCCTATTGTTCTTCCAGAGCCAAGCTCTGGCTGTTCGCTGGCCCCCGGTGGTGGTCAGCATACACTACAGATGGGAAACCACCAAGGAAGTCCAGGTCTGCTACTCAGAGGCAGGCTTTCACCTGCTGACTGTCCCCCTGTCCTGCTCCTTTCCCTTGCTGCTCAGGGCTACCTCTTAGCCTCTCCCATTCTGGCCATCTCCAAGTCCAAGCTCAGCCTTGCCTTCAGACCACACCCCTATCTCACTGCTGCCCGACTCCCAGCCTTGATCCTGGCTGGGTTGGAGTGATCTACCTGGGTCCCAGCTGTTGCGCACTGCGTGTAGCACAGCGTGTCTACTTCTAGGCAGCAGCAGTCAGCCACCAGGACTGTTTCAGCCACTCCAACTCACCAGCCACTCACCAGCACTCAACTGCAGAGTAAGCTCTGTATAGCACCACACAAGACAGTCCTGTGGTAAACTATATACGGAATTTTATTTACAATATTTACAGTCCTCAGGCAAAGTGCTCCGCCAATCACCATTACACGAGAAGAGAATGAACAGGGCAGCACTTGTCCAGTTATATACAGACACTGACCAATCAGCTAAGTGCTGACTCATTGTCACTGACCTCATCCTCTATCAGGACCAAACCGGTCAGGACCAGTTACCAGCAGCTTGCCTGCTGACACATAGATCACCATGATCTGACAGCTGGATATTAAACATCCGACACCAGCTACCTTCCTCTCCTGGCTGCCCACATATGAGTGTGTCTGAGCCCTGGCCGTCCTTAGCTCTGGCAGCTAGGGCAGGGTCCGGTTGGGACCAGGCCCGTAGCCAGGATTTTTCAGTTTTTTTGGGGGGGCCTTTTAAAAAGTCGGGGGGCACTAAAGTTAAAATAGGCTTACATAGGCTGGCTGGCTGGCCCCTGCCCCAGCTGGTCTTCCCATGTGCTGGCTGGAGGGAAGGGTGTGCCAGGATCCAGTGGGACTAAAGCACTTCTCGCCTTTCCTTCCCCCCGTCCATAACCACTGCCCCCTCAGCTGAAGCAAGGAGCCGCGGAAGGGGCCAGTGAGTCCCTCCTGAAAGCACTGGGGCCACTAGGCTTGGGGGGTTCTCTCCTCCACCCTGTCTGCAGCCTGAACATGGAGGTAGCCCCCCCTGGGCAGTCTGTGAGACTGTGGGGACTCACTGTGCCTCTCTGCCCCTGCCGGCATGGGACGGTGGAATGCTGTCTCTGCTTCACGCCCTTGCCAGCACCACGGCTCCCGTTGTCGGTCCACAGACAGCCCCTCAGAGGAAAGAGCCCCCCCCTCGGCCCATGAAGGGGCTCCCTCTGCCAGCATCTTCCAACCTGCCTCCCCTGTACCATTCCAAGAAGGTCCTGCAGGGAACACTCACTGCAAAGCTGGAAAGCGAGACAAGGCTGTATTCACAACGGCCCCCTGAGGCCCATGGCTAGCACAGCTCCCCACTTGCCTTGCAGCCAGGCCCAGCTTCCCTTCCTCCTCAGAGACTGACAAGGGATTGCTCCCCCCCCGGCAGGAGCCAATCCCTCTGGCAGGGGAGGCGCTCCAGGGTGCCGGCCTTCGCAGGGTCGGGGGCTCCAGGGATGCGCTGTCAGAGCCGGAGCTAACCGGGCGCTTTCTCGGCAAAGGAGTGCGGGAGCTGCTTTGGACCCTTGATGCCCTGTGGCCCCGGCACAAATCTAGCTGGGGTAAATAGGAAGTCAGGGGGCCTTGACAGTAAGTCGGGGGGGCAGGCCCTGAAATGTTCCAATATCGCTACAGGCCTGGTTGGGACTGAGCCTCAGCTCCCGAACTTGGTGAGCTGGTAGAGGAGAGTCAGTTGGAGATTCCCTGTGAATTTGGTGTCCTTATCATGCCAGAGGGCCATTTTATCACATCACAAACCAGTTTATTTGGCAGCTAAAAGTTGGTGATGATTCATGGCTTTCCACGAGCCACGAACTGGGCACTCAACGAGCCATGAACCAAAACAAACCACATTTTCCCAGTTCGTGCCCATCCATGTACCTGAATTTTAGAATGGCCAGTGCAAGAGGATTTCTGTTCTTATTCACAGCTCAAACCTCTCTTGTGAGCAGGCTCATGGGCTATGCCTTCTGAGGCCAAGCAAATAAGACTTCACAATGCATACAACAGACTAGTGACCAGGGTAGATCATTGTGTGGCATACAGCAGTGAAGGAGAGGCTTGCTCCATATGTAAATAATTCTACATCCTACAATGTCATGTGTAATACAGGGAGTTGCACACACAAATTGACGATCACTCAGTGTCTACTTTCTACTCTTTCATGAGAGGGAAAATGGCCAAAAGAGGGTGAATCATGCATAATGGTGCATGGATCACATCCTGAAAACTACCTGAGCACCTCACCAAGTATAAGCTGATAAGAAGGATGTGGAGACAATTGTTCTGAATCTGTTTTAAAATCCTGAGTCAGGCTTCTTTAGTATGAAATGCGCAGCTAAGATTTTGTTGTTGTTGTTCAGTCGCACAGTCGAGTCCGACTCTTCACGACCCCATGGACCAGCTCCCGCCAGGCCCTCCTGTCTTCTGCTGTCCTCTGAAGTTGGCTCAATTTCATGTTCGTTGCGTCGATGACACTGTCCAGCCATCTCATCCTTTGCCGTCCCCGTCTTCTTTGACCTTCAATCTTTCCCAGCATCAGGGTCTTCTCCAGTGAGTGCTCCCTTCTCATTTGGTGGGCAAAGTATTTGAGCTTCAGTTTCATTATCTGGCCTTCCAGGGAACAGTCAGGATTGATTTCTTTTAGGATTGACTGATTTGATCTTTTTGCAGTCCAAGGGACTCTCAAAAGTCTTCTCCAGCACCATAGTTCAAAAGAATCTATTATTTGGCGCTCGGCCTTCCTTATAGTCCAACTCTCACAGCCATACATGACTACTGGGAATACCATTGCTTTGACCATGCGGACTTTTGTTGGCAGGGTGATGTCTGCTTTTTATCATGCTGTTTAGGTTCGCCATTGCTTTCCTCCCAAGGAAGGCATCTTTTAATTTCATGGCTGCTGTCACAGTCTGCTGCCATATGCACTAAATAATGCCCCACCGGACCATTTTATGTGGTATGGCAGGCCAGATCTCCACCAAGGAATGGAGGCAAGCCCTTGGGGAATGCTGCCACTATAAGAAAAGTCAATAGGCCTGGCTTATGCATTTCATTGTCTCAGCTGCTATCTGGGTCAGAATCAAGCCTCTGAAGCACTGGCTCACATTACGCCTGGCCAAGCACAACACTTGTCACCCTCCTCTTTTGTTTTGCTGGAAAAAGAAATTTACACATTTCCAGGTCCTACAGCTACAGCTAATTCTATAGTGAATTAGCAGAATTGACTTGTCTTCTCTTTCTTATTTACAACTGTTCATTATGACGGGACAAATTGGATGAAAGGCAAAGAGATCTATGATTGGATCTCCCAGACATTTGTATTGGTAAAGAGGTGTTTCAGAGGACCCTAATTTGGACTGAGGCCACCACATGGTGAGAGAGGGATTTAACTCTTTTGCTCCATGCTGACCCCTTGAGATACTATTTGCTCCATGGGAGAAACATCAGGATGGCAGTATACTTCCCCAATGGGGCAATAGTAACTCCTTAGAATGCTGGTAGTGAAATTAAGAAAAATAGGTACAAAAGAAAGGGTTAGCCCCCACCCCATACTTGTGTCATGCCCCTGATCCAAATCTGTCTCCCATTGATGAGGTTTACCAATCAAAATGCTACGGAGATTTAGATCACTGAAAGAGAAAGACAAGATGGAGGAACATGTTCAGGTTCCAGGCAATCAATGCCTTCTGTTGACCACATTGCAGTACACGAATTTCATGCTTTTTGGAGCGTTCTTGATATAGGGCTTGTAATGTGCCTTGATAAATCCCATAGTGTGTCTCATGAGAGAAAGGAGTGCAGACGGTTGAAATGAAATCTTGGAAAAGACAAGAAAATGAAACTCTCTTTCATCTCTCTTTGTGTGAATGAAATGTGATATAATAGTATTCAAATAAGTGCTTTCATTTGCTGTTCCATTGTTCAAGAAGTCTTCAGAGCATTTATCACTGAAAAGAAAGAGGGGGCAATTTCAGAAGAATCACAAATTCCCTTGGCAAAAATGACATTCCATCATTAGAAAGTGTATCAAAAGTTTATTCTGGCAAGAACTTAACAATTGTTTGATGAATTAGAATGTGCCAAACATATTTAGAATTCTAATGTAACCTAACTTGTACGCAATTAAACTTTTGTTCTTTCCACTCCACTGCCTTCAGAAGGAATGAGAAAGCCTTTTATAATATTCCATAAAGCATTTTATGAAGTCATCTTTTGCCCATAGAGAAATAAGTAAACATTTTTCTTTTGCTGAGAACGTACAACTGGACTACGGTTGAGAGACCAGACTACAGTTTCATGACTAATTATACATGAGTTCATTAATTGAGTTTTCTATTAAATCCTTGGGGGGAATTTCCATAACGGAAAGTGGAACATCTTTTCAAACTTATGCTACTTATACAGGTGCATGTCATAAAAAAAAATTACACCCAGGTCCATGAATATGGAGGGAAAAAAAGAAAAAAAGGGGGGAAAAGAACAACATTTACATAGCACTTATTATAGAGCAATTTTAATAGCTTTATCAAAATCTTTTGGACTTACAGTGAGGGATAATGACAGGCCCAACAATGACTAGGAATTTGAATCTGGGGTTCCAAAGCTCAAAAGTCTATTCACTATACCAATCAGGGCTATTTTTGGGCAGGAACACACAGGAACGGTGTTCCGGCTGGCTCCCAAGTTGGCCACGCCCAGCAGGAACTCATTAGCATAATAGGCCACACCCAACAGCAGAAATTCATTAGGATTGGCTACATTAGGGATGTGTGGCCTAACATGCAAATAGGTTCCTGCTACAGAAAAAGCCCTGGGTTTTGACAACAAACAAGGTAAACAGAATAACAAGCAAAAGGTGGGTGTGGCTGGATGACCACACTTCTGGTAACATGGGGGTGTGGCCTAATATGCTAATGTGCTGTGCTGCCAGGGGTGTGGCCTAATAGGCTAATGAGTTCTTGCTGTTGGGTGTGGCCTATTATGCTAATGAGTTCCTGCTGGGCTTTTTCTACAAAAAGAGCCCTGATACCAATTACTACATTAGTAGTGAAATCCTAAGCAGAGTTATACCCTTCCAAGCCCATTTACTCCAATGGACTCGTGTGTGTGTGTTTGAAGTGCTGTCAAGTAACTTCTGATTTATGGCTACCCTATGAATTAATGTCCTCCAAAATGCCCTATTGTTAACAGCCTTGCACAGGTCTTGCAGACTGAGGGCCGTGGCTTCCTGGACTGATTCAATCCTCATGTTGGGTCTTCCTCTTTTCCTGCTTCAACCTTTCCTAGCATATTGTCTTTTCAGGTGACTCCTGTCTTCTCATAATGTGATCAAAGTATGATAGCCTCAGTTTGGTCATTTCAGCTTGTAAGGAGAGGTCAAGCTTAATTTGGCCTAGAACCCACCGATTTGTCTTTCTGGCGATCCATGGTATCTGTCAAACTCTCCTCCAATGCCACATTTCAAAGGAATCAACTGTCTTGGAACAGTTCTACTCAGGGGGCGTTTCATAAAAAAAGAGCTAGGGGAACTCATTAGCATATACCACACCCCCTGACATCAGGGGCCCGGCAGTGGACCTGCAAGGGCCGACGGGAGTGCGAGGAAGCCCCGCCAAGGCCCTCCCTGGCCCCAGGCAGGCAGGGGTGGGGAGAGGTGGGGAGGAAGCAACTTACCCTCCCTCTTCGCTTGCCTCCTCCTGGCTGAATGAGGGCCGGAAGCGGGGCGGCCGGAAGCAGGGGGCGGGGCTTCATCATGTGCCCCCCCTGCACCTCACCCGGGGGATCTGCAATCCCCCGCGTTCCCCCCGAATCGACCTCTAGTTCTACTGAGATCCCATCTACTCCTGGTGATTTGTTTCTCCCAATTGCTCTCGGTGTAGCTCTCTCCACTACCTAAAACTGTAGGTTCTTCTTCAAAAGATTTTTCTTGGAAGGAATCTGTCATCCTTTCATCTCTTTTGTATAGTTCTTCAGTGTATTGTTCTCCTCTTTTCTTTATTTTGTCCTGTTCAGTTAATGTATTTCCGTGTTGATTTTTCAGCATGCTTAACCACAATTTAAATTTCCCTTTGATTTCTTGAATCTTGTGGAACAGATCTCTTGTTCTTCATTATTTGTTTACACTGGTTATTATAATGGTTCTCTTTGTCTCTTTGTGTAAGTTGCTGGAACACTGCATTTAGGCTTTTGATTCTGTTTCTATAGACCTAGAGTGTACCTCTGCTTAAGATTGCACTTCAAAACCCTTACTTCTGGAATGGACCAAAAATCTATCACAACACAATGGTTCATGTTTGGGTTTCATACAGATTTCAGACACAGCTTGTTTCCATCTCAAATGCCGGCCAGGGCAAAATCCAGCAACAGTTCCATGTATCTAATGCATTTTTCAAATCAACTAACCATTTTATTGACGTTACATCTTACTAGAAAATAAATGATGACTAATGAATGTCAACATAGTTATGAGTAACTCATATTTATCAAAATGTCAGATCACAGCTCCTCAAACCATTTCCCTCCTTTTTCATTTTGTGTGCAATGCTGTGCTAATTGCAAGCTTAGTACCTGCTTTCCTTTCAGCCATTCAGAAGCTGAAGTTCAGTACTTTCATTTTGCTTGAAGTAACAGTCAAACTTTCTTCCTGATAATCTTTGTAAAAAATAAAAGAAAGAAATTAAAAACCTCTTAATTTTTATGCTATTCCAGGATGATAAAGCCATATTGCCTGCATACAAAAAAAATGCTGAAATTAATTTATTTACTAAATCAAGGAGAAAAGAACCCATTCCTTGTTCACTGGCAGTCTTTAAGCAGCAGCTGGACAAACACTTGTCAGGGACGCTCTAGGCTGATCCCGCACTGAGTAGGGGGTTGACTAGATGGCCTCTATGGCCCCTTCCAACTCTGTGGGTGCGTTCAGATGGGGCGTTTCAGCCGGCATAAACTGTACCGGTTGGAACCGGTGCAGTTTATGCTGGCTGAAACACGATCACACTTACCTCCCTCACAGCGAAGCCCATCGCTGTATGCCCGTTCGCACGCAGCGGGCGTCAGCGTTGTTTTTTTAAAAAAAACCTCAGTTTGAACATGCGCATACGCAGCCATCCACAGAATGGCGAGAGGGACGGCCGGAGGCAGCTGGGACTCCGTCCGAGGGGTCCTAAAGCCCGTTCTCTCCCTTTTTTCTTCCAATGCAACCAGTCGCCTGGATATAGGGTTTTCAACAGAGGGAGAGGGCCAGTTTCCCCCCCACCCCAAATCTTTTCCCCCTCTCCTCTTCCAAAAAACGCAGACATATGCAACTCGATCCAAGTTTTTAAAAGGTGTCTTGTGGTCCTCTACTGGCGTTGCTCTGCCTTTCCCCCCCCTCCCCTCGCTACATGTTTGAGAGCTCCTGGAGTCTGTTCCTGAAAACCAAGAGAGAGAGAACAAAATTGCAGCTTGAGTTGAAAGGGGGAAAATAAAAAAAAAACCTGGAACCCCATACAAATTCACACATAAAGGTTTGTTTGGGGGGGGGAACCTGTGCAGGAAAGAAAATAAAGTCCAGTTTCCCATCTTTCTATCCCCCCCCCCTTTTTTACAAACCTCCTTGGAACTGCAAAGAGGGGCCCACAGCAGGAGCAATATTGCACCAGAAAAGGCCAAAAAAAGAAAGAGAGAGACAGAAAGACGATTTGGAATGACGGTTCCCCATGGAAGACCCTTCTCCCCCACCCCCTTTCCCCCATTTGATGATTTTTAAAAAAATATGCATGCAGTTGCAATTTGACGCTGAATCAAACCCGCTCCCACCTCTTCTCGGTGCGAAATTGCAAACGGGGAAAAGAAGAGGTAGAAAAGCAGGCTCTTTTATTATCCCCCCACCCCAACCCGTGGACTCCTCAAAACCCTGGCGGCTGGTCTCCTTTAAGGCTCTTCTTTCTCTCCCCCCCTTCCCTTCAATGGCTCATGGAGACTGCCCGTGACTCGGGAAACTGACACATTGTTGCCACTCCGCCGGTCACCCTAAAGTAGCCGCCACTCTTCCCTCTCTCTGCCCCCTAAGGACCTTTTTTAAAAAACAAACAAACAAAAAAACACGCCGGGGCGAAGCTTTGCCCAAGCGCATATCGCCTACTTAAAAAAAAAATGGCGGGGGAAAGCGGGAAGCCTCAGGCTTCCGACGGAAGTGTGGAAGTTGTTTCTCGACGGTGGAGAGCGATCAGACGGCGGGTACAGCGATTACAACCGTTGTACTCAGGATACCACCACTTGGGGAACTAGTGGCAGAGTACAACAGTTTAAAGGGCTTTGCAACGGTTAGGGAGGGAAGGCAGATGTTCTACGTGTGAACGCCGGTAAGTACACCGATTGCAACCGGCACCTATACCGTTGCAAACGCTGCGTCTGAACGCACCCTGTAAGTCTATGATTCTATTATTCTATGAAATGGCACTTCATTATAGGGTTGCCACAGGTCTGGGTTGGAAAATAACTGGAGACATTGGGGGTGGATACAGGAGAGGGTGGGCTTTGGGGAGGGGAGGGGCCTCAGTATGGTACAGTGCCATAGAATCCACCCTTCAAAGCAGCCGTTTTCTCCAGGGGAGCGGATCTCTGTCAGCTGGAGATCAGTTGTAAAAATGGGAGATCCCCAGGCCCCACCTGGCGGCTGGCAACCCTACTTCATTAACATAAATAGCAACTGTGCAGCCAGCAACCCTGCCTGACCTGTCATTAGTTAAAATAACTTACTGCTGTGGTATATGCTTTCCGCTCCCTGGCTATGTCCTTTGCCAGGAAAGTTTGTTATGAAGAATATAATGCGAACATAAATTAAGTTCGACCTAGTTACAGTATCATAATCAATCTCCATCTTTACATTAATCCCACAGTTCTTTAGTGTTTAGGGCTGCTAGCCTTCAGGTGGAGCCTGGAGATCTACTGGAATTACAACTGCTCTCCAATCTATAGAGATCTATTCTCCTGGAGAAAATGGCCACATTGATTGAAGCATGACGTCTGTGGCATTATATGCTGCTGGGGTCCCTCTCTTCCACAAATGCCACCCCCCCCCCCATCTCTAGGAATTTCCTAACCCAGAATTGGCAACCCAACATACTATTGGATTGGCTTTTATCAAAAATACAATTTAATAACAAATTGCTATTGACACTGATTTACAATTAATGGCATCTGAAAAATTAAGAATCCAGGGCCTGGATCGTAAGCAGCGCAAGCAGAGTTGTGCTACGTGAAGGCAACTTCGCCACCTCTCCACAAGTGCTGAATAAGTTTTAAATGGGAACTTAAACAAAAATTTCCCTTCAAATTACACAACACAAAAATGGACCCCTCCCCAAAAGCTAGCCATAAATTTCTCATTCACATAACAGGGTTTTTAACAACAATGTTGGGGTTGCTAGATTTTTAAAAGGTCCTCTGACAGGTATTGTTGCCTCTTAAAGGTCACAGCTGTTTGGCAAATTTACATTCTGATTTGTGGGTTGAAAAACTGACCTACTTAAATTTACAACACTGCTACTGGGAAGGTACCAGTACTTTTCTCGACTGATTTCTAAAATGGTGTCAACTGGTAGCCTAGCAGGAGAGCTCCAGCTGGCCACATTGTTAAAAAAAACCCCTACATTAATTTCAATTTCCTACTCTTACGGCAACTGACTGATAAGTAACAACTACCTTTCCACTGAAAATTGAGCATTTGCCATCCTTCCTCGTTGCGGTCTGTTTTCTTTCGTAAAGTGCAAATGGCTCATTTTGCAAACCCCAACCCTTCCCATTAGTCTGCCATTATTGCCTATGGGGGACTTTTGGAGGGGAGGGCTGGAGCAGCTATTTTTGAACCAAATACCACCAAAATTATAACAGAGTGAGTGCTGCCTAGCCATTAAAGAACCCCCATGTTTCCAGTGAATTGGACTAAGGGGTCAAATTCTACAACCCCTGAACAAGCTGCCCCCTGCTCCCTATTTTGCCAGCCAAAATACTTGTGATGAAAAATAGGAGGAGGAGGAGGAGGAGATTGGATTTATACCCTGCACTTCACTACCCGAAGGAGTCTCAGATCAGCTTATACTCTCCTTTCCCTTCCCCTCCCCACAACAGAAAACCTGTGAGGTAGGTGGGGCTGAAAGAGCTCTCTTGAGAACTGCCCTTTAGAGAACAGCTCTGAAAAAACTTACAACTGACCCAAGGTCACACCAGCAGCTGCATGTGGAGGAGTGGGGAATCAAACCCAGTTCTCCCAGATTAGTGTTCACGCTCCTAACCACTACACCAGGGGTGTCCAAATTGCAGCGCGGGAGTCACATGTGGCTCTTTCACACAGTCTAATTTAATGTTAATAAAAAGCAAATTTGCATATTTTGCAAAAAAAGTGTGTGTGTAATGTTTGTTCATGTCTTGTGGCTCTCAAACTAGGCTTGCCAAGTCCCCCCAGGGAGGTGGGTAAACCCCTGCCTGAGAGACTCCCGGGACAGCGCAGGACTCCCCCACGGTAAGTAAATTTGGAGTTGGCAACCCTATCTCAAACATCTGATGTTTATTCTGTGTGGCTGTTATGTTAAGCAAGTCTGGCCACCCCTTAGGGTGGCCAAGTCACGGCGGTGCTTTGTAAGCCGCCCTGAGCCCTACGGGGGAGGGCGGGTTATAAATCTGAATAATAAATAAAATAAATAAATATGTCTTTACAGAATCTGTGCCACGGGGATGGCGAGATGAGTTGCACCCGCTGTCACCAGGATGTGACGCTACGCGTCGCTCTGGCAACAGGGCTCCAAACAGCCCCGTTGCCAGAGCGACGCGTAGCATCATGTCCTGGCGACGGCGGTGCAACGTGTCTTGCCGTCCCCACTGCACGGATTCTGCAAAGACATGTGGATCCTCCGCCGCGATTTTGTGAGATTTGGTAAGCCTACCACCTGCAGGCTACACCAAACTGGCTCAAGTAGGGCACTGCCCTCACAAAGAAGGGAGGGAAACAGCACTGTGGGTCTCTGTGGCTAGTCTCCAAAGGTGATCTGTGCTCCTTCCATATAAGTACCCGATTGGGAGAGGGAGAAAAACATGAGCACACACTATAGCCTGCTAGCAGCATCTGAAGATGACAAACAACACAGATTGTTCAGGGAGGCTTTTTTTGGGGTAATACCTAAGAATCCTAGATTTGTGTTGCTGTTCTGGAAAATCACAGTAATAAACTGAACCAGCAATTTCTGTGTATATCTTTGGCTTTGGAATTTCATAATGCATATATCTAGTGATTCCTGGTCTTGATTTGGGATTTCATGCTTAGACCAGCAGGGATATTCAGCTTTAGGGACCTTCCCATCTGGAACACCTTTCTGGCATTAATTTTCTTTGGTGCACTGCATAATAGTATAATGCTAAGAACACTTTTCTGGGCATAAGTCCTATTGAGTAGCCCTGAGTAGGATTCTGAGTAGACCTGTTTATAATTGCTCTCTCTGCTTCTGTTGTGAGAGGATACCGTTGTTATTATTGGGTGCCTTCTGTAACACAGCTTCTGCAGCAGCTTCCTCGGTTGTCTATTGTATACAAAGATTTTTGTCTACCCTTCATCCAAGAAGCCCCTGCCTCCCATTCCGGCTTTCTTCTATCCTGCTGCTACCATTTCTGCCTTGGTATTTTTAATAATCTCCTTTCCCATGACTTTATTTCATCTCTGTGCAGCAGCATTACATATACACAATTGGCTGTAAATACAAGAGTAGCTCAGAAAATTGGAGGAGGGCCACCTCTGAACGTCTCTTGCCCTGAAAACGCTATGGGGGGGGGCCTCACCATACGTTGGCTGTGACTTGATGGCACTTTCCACCACCCCATTCCACATGGAGCCCTGACCTGGATGGCCCAGGCTACCCAATCTCATAACATCTCAGTAGCTAAACAAGGGTGGCCCTGGTTAGTACTCGGATGGGAGACCACTGAGGAAGTCCAGGGTTGCTATGCAGAGTCAAGCAATGGCAAACCACCTCTGTTCGTGCCAGTTTGGTGTAGTGGTTAAGTGCGCGGACTCTAATCTGGGAGAACCGGGTTTGATTCCCCACTCCTTCACTTGCACCTGGCTGGATGACCTTGGGCAAGTCGTAGCTCTGGCACAGCTGTGCTTGAAAAAGAGCAGTTTCTGTCAATAGTTCTCTCAGCCCCACCCACCTCATAGGGTGTCTGTTGTGGGGAGGGGAAGGGAAAGGAGTTTGTAAGCCACTCTGAGACACCTTTGGGTAGTGAAGGGCGGGGTATAAATCCAATCTCTTCTCTTCTCTTCTTCTTGCCTTGAAAAGTCTACAGCATCACTATCAGTCAGCTGCGACTGGACGACACTTTCCACCACATCTTGGTGTGCCATAAAGGCTAGAATGTGCTTTAAAATGCCCCCTTCCAGTCAGGTCTAATGACTTCAAATCATATGGAAATGAATCCCATGATTGGCTTGACTCAGTGAACCCCAAGGAGATCACTTGAATTTTGTAACCGTTCTTCATTTATGCTGCTTTGCATATATAAGTTCCACATTTATATATTTAAAAAAGTGTATGGAAGTGCAGCTGTGCTTCATGGCATTTGTCATTTGCGAGTGCGGTTCCTGTTCTCTGCGATTTTTAAATCAGACCCAAGCTTCTTCACTGTAGGGAAATGCCTGGGAGAAGCAGAGTTGCCACTGCCAAACCCCTCAGGGACCACAGACACATCAGCAGCCTCTCGCAGTGAATCCAGTTTCATGAAGGGTTCAGAGTCCACTTTCTTTGCTGTCTTGCACAAAAACTTTTCTCACTCCACTTCTGCTGCCAAACTGTCAGGGAGAGGGCAGGAGCATACAGACAGACCACATGTGTAAACTGAAAAAATTGAATGCAGAGAGGAAAGGAAGGCCTGTCTGCAGGAATTACGGCTGCAGGGGAATGAGCTACTTGACTAGCAATATCCTTTGCACAGCAGCTTTTCTCTGGTTGGGGCGCTGACAGCCACAGGAGCAGAGAAAACCTGCTCCCTCACTACCCATCCAGCACACTCTTCGTTTCTCTCAGGACTTGCTCTTCAGAGCAGAAAAAATTGAGCAATCCGAAATTCCCACCTGCTTGCATATTTGCAGATAGATAGATAGATAGATAGATAGATAGATAGATAGATAGATAGATAGATAGATAGATAGATAGATAGATGATAGATAGATAGATAGAGCGAGCTCATACTGAGGCTTGTCATTTGCTCACCCACTTTTGGGGGTGGGGCTTGGGGGTGGGGTTTCCCCACCGGCCAGCTAGATGGCAGTGGATTGGAGCTCCCAAAAGTGGGAAAACCCCCACCCAGACCTGGGGGCTGGAAATCCTACGAAGAATCCTACTCAGTTTGGGATAGCTAAATGTAATGCTGCACTACCTAATATATGTTGGAAATGTTGTTCGAACGTCGGAACTTTTTTTCACATGTGGTGGCGATGTGTGAAAGTAAGTAAATACTGGAAGATGATTCAGAAATTTCTCTCGGAAGTGATGTGTGTAACCCTAACCCTGAAGTAGCTTTGCTGAATATGATTTCGGAGGGTTACAATCAAAAATATTTTTTTTTATAATATTTATATTGACTACAGCTAGAATACTACTAGCTAAATACTGAAAACAGGAGTCCCTTCCCTCAAGAGAAGAATTAGTGTATAAATTATTAGAGACAGCGGAACTTGATAAATTAAGCATCATGCTTCAAGGAAAAGATGAAAAAAAATTGTTGAAAGGTGGAAGCATTTATATATATGGATAAATAATCAGTAGATGTTATAGACTCAAAAGGATATAGATTTGTCTGTATATACTTTGTATGTATTTAGAAAACCGAAAATAAAACATGGGGGGGGGGAAAGAATCCTACTCAGTTCTGTTTAAAGGGACTTACATCTAGGAAAGTCATCTTCAGTGTAGGCCATGAACAGGTTTTCTAGCACATTAAAAGCAAGGTAAAGGTCTCCCTTGCTCGAAAGCCAGTCAGATCCAACTCTAGGGGGCAGTGCTCATCTCCGTTTCCAAGCCGAAGAGCCAGCGCTGTCCAAAGATATTTCTGTGGTCATGTGGTCATGACTAAATGCCAAGGTGCATCCAGCACTTAAACACCTCAGCAAAAGGGACAAGAAAAGAATAGACCTTAGTATTATTATTATGAATAGTCACAGTGAGATCTTTACCTGGTAGATGGTGCTCTGAAATTCGAGATCTAGCCAAATTCTTGAGAACTGCAGATGTATCTTTGCAAGATTCTTGCTGTCCCAAGTAACACTGTCTTCTGGAGCTGAGCTGGTGTTATTTGTTCAATGCCCAGAATGTCCAGGGGTTTCTTGAGACTTCTAGGCACTGTTTCAAGGGCTCCAATGACAACTGACACAATGGTAACTTTCTTCTCCCAGAGGCGCCCTAACTCTCTTTGTAGGTCTTAGTATTTTGAGGTCTTCTCCTGTTCTTTTCTTTTTCTATTCTGCTGTCTCCTGGGATTGCAATGTCAATGATCCAAACCCTATTTGTCATTTTTTCTACAGTTGTAATATCAGGGCTGCTATGCTCCAAATGTTTGTCTGCTTGTAATCAGAAGTCCCAAAGAATCTTTGTTTCATCGTTCTTTATGATCTTATCTGGTTTGTGCTTCCATGGATTTATGGCCATACTTCTTGCAAAGATTCCAGCACAACATAGCCACAACTATATTGTGACGTTCTTTATAGTCAGTTCGAACAATTTTACTGCAGGCATTGACCATGTGGTTGACTGTTTCGTCCTTTGTCTTGCAAAGTTGACGTTTGCTGTTATCACTGGTCTTCTGAGTCTTGTCTTTCATAATTTTTTTTGTGTGCCTGCTCTTGTGCAGCTAGAATGAGTCCTTCTGTTTCTTTTTTCAAGTGCCTATTTTGGAGCCACTTCCAGGTGTTTTTGTTATCAAATGTGTTCTCTATGTTTTTCAATATTGCCCACTCAAGTGCTTTTGTTTCCAGTTGTCAAAGTGAGCTTTGATTTCAATCTTTATTGTAATCTTCTTTGATTTCTGCAACCTTAAATAAATCTGCCTTGTACACTTCACCTAGAAGCTTCTCTTTGTTTTTCTTGGTGTAGTCATTCAGCATTCACGGAGATCATTTTTGGACATTTTTTCCTGGTCCTCAATCTCTTGACAATGAATGGTTGAAGTCAAGGGTGGGCAAATGACAAGCGTGTCTGAATCCCAAGAGGTGAATCGCCACTGGGAAATTAGCCTCCTTTGCCATGGCCCCCACCCCACTCGCAAAAATACCCTTTAAAGGTTCTTTTTGCAAGCAGAATGTGTGGCCAGTGACAGCCCCTCTACCACCCTCCTGGAAGATTTAAAGGGCCCATCAGCTGATCGACAGGCCACATGCTCCCCACCAATCAGCTGAAGCCCTTTAAATCTAGCAGGAGGGGAGGGAGAAGGGTGGCCACTCTTGGGGGCAGGGTTTGGGGGCATCGCCACCCACCCCCAGAACAACCCCCCAAATCCCCCCTCTGGAGCTACGAGGGAATCTGGCAACCCTAATTCTTAGTAGATTATTTTAGGATTCCTCCCACAGAGCTAAACAACATCGCCTGCTAACCATTGTCAACTGAACTGCTGATAAAGGGATGGCTGTGGAGGGAGCAGTTTCCAGATCCTATTCGTGGTACAATAGGGTCTCACACCCAGGTCCTACCAAGCCTTCTACAGCATTCTAACTACTACATCTTTCTCTTTAATTTAGTCTAATGCTCAGGGTAAGTGGCTACAAAATTTCCTTTGGAGCATCATTTCCTCATCCAGTTGCCTAAATTTTCCCCTCACTGGGTTCAAGATGAGTGACACCATCATAGTGGATATAGCAGCACTGGCCAGGTACAACAATGACTGAGATGCTGTATGCAAATTGCTTTGAACATTAGTAATATGAAAATACACCCAAAAGGTTCTGTTTCACTAATGGTAAAACCTCCCACTGGTGGAAAACTCCTCTTCCACCGCAGCAAGCATCCTCGAATCAGTGGAAGTCACCATCACAATGGAACATGTGTATCCAACCTGATGTATGTAAAGAACATTGTTGTTATTACTTTAAATATTCCAGAAATGTGAGCACAATTCATACAAGAGTGGGATAATTAAAATGGAAAAAAGGAACAAGGCCCACAATTTATACAGATCAGAACCATTTTCTTTTAAAAATGTAGTAGTTATTGCTGAAGTATAAATATACTGCAGCAACCTATATGTCTCTTTACTTACAGTACACTATAAACTGTTCTTTCATTGTGGGAAGGGATAAATTAAGCAGAAGAAATAAATACACATTTAATAGTGCAGTAGGACATTCTGATTTGCAAGGACTTTATTGCTTGACATATAATATTGGGAAATATTTTGCCATTAATTCCCCCCATAAAATATTAACAACATTGTGCAAAAATTTATAAGACTTTTCATTTATGAATTAAAAATGTAGCAGCAGTCTCAGCTGCACTCTCCTTGAGACTTTCTTTCTTTCTTTCTTTCTTTCTTTCTTTCTTTCTTTCTTTCTTTCTTTCTTTCTTTCTTTCTTTCTTTCTCTCTCTCTCTCTATCTCA
>NW_015172571.1:358086-387093 GCF_001447785.1 Gekko japonicus
CTTTCTCTCTCTTTCTCTCTTTCTCTCTCTTTCTTTCTTTCTTTCTTTCTTTCTTTCTTTCTTTCTTTCTTTCTTTCTTTCTTTCTTTCTTTCTTTCTTTCTTTCTCAAGTAGTAGCCACTACAGTAAGGCCACTGGGAAAGGGGCCATGGACAGGGGAGGCCAGAATGATTGAATGTCTGCTGCCTCGACCAAAGGCTGGCAGAACAGCTCCATTTTACAGGCCTTGCAGAACTGTAATAAGTCCCACAGGGCCCTGATCTCAAATGGGAGCATATTCCACCAGGCCGCGGCGAGCGCTGAAAACTACTGGCTATCATTTCGTCTTGTGGCAGTAAATTCCACAGGGTTATTTGACATCACATGATTTACCAGTGACGGCTATCAGGAAACTGAGACTCTTCCTGGAGTTGGTGTCTCTTAGCTGGATCCCTCAAAACTGCAACACAATCTCTCTCCTATTGAATCTAGGGTAACCAGAGGGAGGGTTGGGGGTGGGGTGATGATGATGGCATGATTATGACACTTCCAGGTAGTGCTGATTGTTCTAGGAATTTTTTTTAAACTCTATGGTTTCTGACAGGGCTATTTTTGGGCAGGAACGCACAGGAACGGAGTTCCGGCTGGCTCCTGAGTTGGCCACACCCAGCAGGAACTCATTAGCATAATAGGCCACACCCAACAGCAGACACTCATTAGGATTGGCTACATTAGGGGTGTGTGGCCTAACATGCAAAGGAATTCCTGCTACAAAAAAAGCCCTGGGTTTTGACAACAAAGTAAACAGAATAAGAAGCAAAAGGTGGGTGTGGTTGGATGACCACACTTCTGGCAACATGTGGGGTGTTGCCTAATATGCTAATGAGCTGTGCTGTCATGGGTGTGGCCTAATATGCTAATGTGCTTCTGCTGTTGGGTGTGGCCTAATATGCTAATGAGTTCCTGCTGGGCTTTTTCTACAAAAAAAGCCCTGGTTTCTGATATTACCTAGAGCAACCTGCTGTCACTTCCAGGTTTTCCTGGGAAATGATGTAGTCATGTTAGTGATTCTGTCTTTTAAAAATCCCCTGATCACTGCTGTTTGGAGCAGCAGGAGGAAATGGAAGCTTGGGGAGGGGGGCTTGGCAGCCCTATACATACAAACAACATTAATTATATATCCTTACCCATGACTGAGAGGCTTACATAAGATGTATTCCAAAGTTACTCTGATACATAGATTAAAAGTATAATAGACAGGCAGAGAGGAGGAAATAAAGGGTCACACAGTGCAAGCTTGACAGAATTTACTGATTCTTCCCCCCCACCACCACCACTCTTGGAAATTACACAAATCCTTTTTGTATCAGTTACAAACCTTCAAAGGAAAGATATCTGATAGGGGTGAATTGCTCCAGTTTTACTTGTTCTAAAAGTAACTAAAGCAAGTTCAAATCAAAAGCTATTACCCGTATTGTTATCTTGAAGCATCTGCATCGCACCAATAGTTGTTTGCCTAGAGCTGCGTCTTCAGATATGCTTTGAGTGCTGTATAATTTAAGCAGCCGCAGAGGCAAGTTGCCTTTTGTGTAATCAGATGTTCCTGATTCAGTTAGACCTCTGAATAAAGGACTGTGTGAGAAAATATAAAGTCTAGACTCCAGATTGCATCTGATGGACAGAAACTGGAGAAAGTAAATGAACTAGATATTGATAGAAAATGCCATAAGTCGCAGCATATTTATGGTGAACCTGTAAGTTTTTCTAGGTTAGAGGTGAACAGAGATGGGATTGCCAGCCTCTGTGTAATGACCCTGAACTTTCTTGATGGTCTCCCATGGAGCACTAACCAGGGCTGACTTGGTTTAGGTTCTCAAATTCGACAGTATTAGGCCAGCCTGGGCCATCCAGATCAGGGCAACCTAGATACTGGCTGGTTGTTAATCGTTCCAAATTGAGATGCAAACTGAGGAACCTGCAAAGACTCAAAACAGGGAAGAAGGTTAATTTGGAAATCCATTCCTCAAAACCTCCCCCTATAAGCTCTTGGGAGCCACAGCATGGTAAAGTTCCCTGGCCATAGTCAACTGTTCGCAGTTTTTTCATGCAGACTTTTCAGACCTCATCCGACTGTTTTTTGGTCCTCCACTGCTTTTTCTAGTTAAGGTTGTTCAAACCCATTCTGCTTCATCTCACATTCTGCTCACCTATAACATGAAAAGAGCTGGGGATTACTTTTGATTGGGCAGTTTAATTGTTTGTGAGCAGTTCAAACCTCAACTGACTTCGGTGGCAAGGAAACAGTGAGCAGTTCAAACCTCTTTTGTAAGTTGCTTTCAATTATTACAGAGCAATACATATAATACAGTTGCAGTGCAACTGGCAGCGTTTCACACACACACGCACGTGCGCGCACACACACAACTATTGCATAGTTGCAAAAGGACCCACAATGCATGTAGAAATGAAATTCCTCTACTCCACCCCATTGGCTAAGTAAATCTATTCAGCATTCTGCACGAGAGGAGCTCTTAGGCTCAACTCATGAGTGATCATGGCTTTCAAAACAGGTTCTCTTGCTGAAGATCCTCACCATGAAGTTTGCAGTGTCCCTTGGTAATTTATAAAGTCATCTTTTGTGTTTCCATGGGGAATGTCCTGAATTACAGAGAGGTCTACCTAGTCTGTGGGTGGCCTCGGTTTCCTGCTTTCCTGCTGGGCACATGGTCAAGAAATTGTACTACTAAATAATATGTGTGTGTGCTGTTACCAGTTTGTCCACTGTGTGCATGTGTATCTATGCATGCAGCTGTATATTGGTGCTTGTGTATTTAAGTTCTGCAAGCACAGATATATAGGTCTGTCTTCAGTGGGAAATCCCTCCCCATCAAGCCTGAATACAATGAGGAGGAAGAGGAGGAGAAGGAAGAGATTGGATTTATACCCTGCCCTTCACTCAGAGTGGCTTATAAGCTCCTTTCCCTTCCCCTCCCCACAACAGACACCCTGTGAGGTAGGCGGGGCTGAGAGAGCTCTGACTGAACACCTCTGACAGAACTATGGCTTGCCCAAGTTCATCCAGCAGCTGTGAGTGGAGGAGTGGGGAATCAAACCCAGTGCTCCCAGATTAGAGTCTGTGCACTTAACCACTACACCAAACTGGCCAAGGAGACAAAGTTCTGTTCCATACATGACTTAACTTACTTTGTGCTGGAGTGCTGCTCGCTCTATTACGATGTAAACATCATACCCTGAATCTTGACTGTAAGATGTAAATTATCTAGTGTTCAGATCTTTCTAATACTTAGGTTATTTGGGACTATGTGTATATAGGGTTGCCAACAGCCTGGAGGAAAATAATGCCCTGTCCCTTTAACTTCTTGGGATGTTATTTACCAGGTGATGTTATTTACCTTCATGCCATAAAAAGCTTCAGTTGCCCTTTCCACACATTAATCCTCTGTTTGTTTGTTTTTAAGTACCCCAGGGTACACTTTTATTATTATTTTTTTCCTTATACACTACAAACATACATACAAACAACACATAACTACCTCCAACAACACATAACATATAGCAAGAGACTTTTCTCACTCCTTCTGCTTATTAAAAGTCTAAATTCATTATCTATTTTATTAAGCTTGTCTTTTCTGCATTCTCAAATTACTACATTTGTCCATCAATTACATTACATTATACCAATCATAGAATCTCTTCCAAGTTTTTTGAAAAGTCCATTCTGTATCGGCTCTCATCGCAAGTGTCAGTTTGTCATTTTCCGCCATTTCAAATAGCTTGTTCAGCATTAATCCTCTGTTAAAGGGACAGGATATGTTTCTTCAGGCCTGTTGGAAATCTTAGGTGTATACCACATTTTCACTTTATAGATAGCACGGAATAGGGTTGCCAAATGTGAATCGGCCGGGAACGGGGGGCTCCCGGCCGGTGTCTGTTGCGTGCGCGCGTAGCGCGTGCGTGCGCTGCGTGTGCGTCACCCGGAAGTGACGTCGCACGCTGGGGGCGGGGCCACGCCATTTGAGGGGAAAACTCTTTGTTTTCCCCTCAAATGGCGTGGCCCCACCCCCAGCGTGCGATGTCACTTCCGGGTGACGCACACGCGGGGGTGGGGTTTCCCCCGTGCCCCAATTCCACGGGAGCGGGAATCAGGGCTTGAAAGCGGGGGGAAATCTGCCCCCCGGGGGCATTTGGCAGCCCTAGCACGGAAGCACCTTAACCACTGTGAGGAACATTCTATGTTCTCCATATTAAGGGCGAGATGTGGAATTATCCTGTTTGTGGACTTTTTCTGGCACTCAGGTTGTCTTGGCTTAGTGTCTGGGGAATGGAAAGCGAGTTCTTATTTATTAAGGCATTTCCTTACAGAAAAGGTCTACTTCAGATGCTCAAAAAGCACAAACAGTAGGCACATGAGTATCTTACACTTCCTGGGTAATTTGCAAAGAAGAGATTTATACAGCACACACAAACACAACCCAATGGAGAAGTGCATGGTCTACCCATAGGGTTCCCAAGTACTTACCGCGATCCGGCGGGGGAAACATGCTCCCCGGACGGACCATTCCTCCCTGTAACGCAGCATGCCGTCGCCAGGAAGTGACGCTGGGCGATGCTCTGGCAATGGGGCTGAAAACTCGATGGTACCATCGAGTTTCGAGCCCCATTGCCAGAGCGTCACCCAGCATCACTTCCTGGCGACGGCATGGTGCGGCGCGTCTGTTGTCCCCACAGGAATGATCCTGCGAAGACGTCTGTGTCCCCCGCCGAATCACGGTAAGTACTTGGGAAGCCTGTCTACCCATATATCTGGAATCTGTGCAAGTCACTGTTGGGTTGATGTATGAACTTCTGCTTTGCACATCCAAACATAATTCAAAACAAAGAGGATGCATGAGATATTTGGGATGCATTTATTTATTTATTTATTATATTTATACCCCGCCCATCCCGCATATGCATTACATTACATATGCATTACAGAAAAGACAGAGGTGTGGCCAAAAGAGAATCCCCACCTCTAGTTCTCTCCCGCTCCCCAACAGATGCAGCAACACTTGAACAGATGAAGGTGTGTTATACTGAGTCAGATCATTGGGCTATCAAGGTTACTATTGTCTACTCTGACTGGCAGCAGCTCTCCAGGGATTCAGGTGGAGGTCTTTCACATCACCTGGTCATTTTTACTTGCAATGACAGGGACTGAACTTGGGACCTTCTGCATGCAAGGCAGATGTTCTATGACTGAGCCAAAGCTCCTTCCTGCTCCCCAAGTTTTGACTTTAACATGTTATTTCTTTTGCTGCTCCTGTTTCAGATCGGGGGCTACCACTGGGTCAGAGGTGAAGAAATGCACAATATGATGATAATACAAACCAGGTGTCACTGCACATGATGCATGACAAATCTTGACATGTTGATGCTGCTTCTGGTGGCATCCCCATATTACCCATAATGCATAGTTTTGCCCTCAATCATCCTTTGTCAAAACTTGTTTATAATAAATGAAGTTACTCCTGGGTATGTTTATGCTTGTAGCTCAATATATGCATGATGGCAAATGTGTATGCTGGGATTCTGTTGTAAAATATTGTGCCTGTTGTGAATTAATTCTCAATAAATGGGTGGGTTTTTAGGCAAATATTTCATTGCTGTTTTACAGTCTTTTTTAATGCAATTCTTAATGGAACCACCAAGGCATATTTATAATTCTTTTCCAAAGGCATCTTTTGATAACTTTATGGGGGGGGGGGAATTAAGTATGTAGCTGGCCCTCATTAGGGATTCCTTGTTTTTTAGGACTCCTGCTTGTAATCCTACTATATTTCACGCAGAATTGGAAATAATAAAGATAATTTTCACAACATGATTTTACTGGAATGACTGAAGATTGAAAAAACCCTTGCTTAAACAATGCCTCTTAATGGAAGGTATATGCTAATGGAGGGAACCATGTAATGAACTTATCTGCAAACAAATTCATTACATCCTCCAGGTGTGTAGAACAGTTTGAAAGGGATTTTTGTTATTTGGACCCCATCTGCTGGAAACACCATAAATGAAAGTTTCACATCCATGGAGAGGATCGTCCTACCAAGCACAATTAACCTTGTGAGGTACATGTTGGGAATTTCAGATAGATTCTAATATTCTCTAGTGCTTTCTTTTAGTTTAGAGATAGGAGGGTTTCCTTTGATCATTTTTTAAAATATCTGTATCTAACAACCAAAGGCTGTGGCTCAGTAGTAGAACCTCTGGTTGGCATATAGGGGTCCCGGTCACACGGGCAGGAAACCGCGGGGGGGAAGTGTGGCAGTTTGCCCCGGGGCAAACTAAGGCACGGTTACCTGATCAGACCTCCCGTGGAGGTACTGTGGAGGTTCCGTGGGAAAGGAGAGGTGCCGATCGCAGGACAATCCCACGCGCAAAAACGAAGTGCGCGGTGCGGCAAACTGGAAGGTTTTTTTTTTGTTTACACCATGACTGCGCATGCTCCGTTGTGTGCTTTTGCGCATCCACAAAGACTTGAAGGAAAAAAAAACTTTTTCGCCAGGGAACATGGGCGGGCGCCGGATGCCACCGGAAACGCGATCAGACGCCCGCCCTTGCCCCGCGGTTTCCGTAAACTAGTACCTCGGAGGTACTAGTTTTTTGCCGCGTGGTTTCGGCAGGAAGCCTCGTTTGAGCCACGGGAGTGCTACACTTCCCAGATGTGCCGGTGAGATCGCGCCCCGAAAACCCGCATGTCTTCCGTCTGACTCGCATGGCTAATGTTCCGTGTGACCGCAGCCAGGAGATCCCAAGTTCAATCACTGGCCCCTCTACTTAAAAAGACCAGGTAGAAGTTGTTTGAAAAGATCTATAGGCCCCTGCCACATGGGGCGGGGGGGGAAGCATGGCCAAAGTGCGGCTTTTTAGAGCCGCATGAAAAGAGACACGCGGCGGCGGGATCAGATAGATCCCCTGAGCCGCCACGCAGTTCCTCCCCGGCACGATCAGATGCCGGGGGGGGGAGCCACAGAAGGGAGAGTGAGGCAGCCGGCTGCACATGTGTGCGCATGCGCAGTTCAGCCGGGAGCCTCGATTGCTCCTGCAGACGGCCGCGCCGGCGATCTCACGGCTGCGCTTGCTGCGGCGTTTTGGGTAGGCCCTGCTCTTTTGCAGGTTCTTTTTTCATGCACATTTTCGGCCTGAAAGGCCAGATCGGGGATGGGTGCGCACCGCTTCCCAGATGTCATGGTGTGATCGCACCCGTTTGCTGCACCCCCGATCCGGCCCTCTTCCGGCCCTAAACCTCCCGTGTGACCGGGGCCATACTTGAGAATCTGGAACATCACTGCCAGTCTGAGTAGACAATACATATTTGATGGACCAATGGTCTGATTCAGTACAAGGTAGTTTTAGGAGTCCACATGTCTCCCATAATCCATTTTCAATCTGCTTTCAATGCACTTTCCAACTGGATTTTGCCAGTTCAGATAGTAAAATCCAGTTGGAAAGTGCACTGAAAGTAGATTGAAAGTAGCTTATTTAGTGTGCATGACTGCAGCCAATGACACTGTATGTGTAAAGTGCTGTCAAATCACAGCCGACCCCATAGTGTTTACAAGGCAAGAGACTAACAGAGGTGGTTTGCCATTGCCTTGCTCTGCATAGTGACCCTAGAATTCCATGGCAGTCTCCCATCCAAATACTAGCCAGGGCCAACCTTGCCTAGCTTCTGAGATCTGATGAGATCAGGCTATCGTGGATCATCCAGGTCAGGGCATACAGTGATGCTAGCCATGTTTATTATCTAGAGTTTTTCGAACTTTTGGGACCCCTAAACTGATTTAGATTTTTGAGGGGCTGCTGTTTTCCTGAATTTTCTTACTTAGTGGCAGATACTCAAGCATCCGTGCATAGAAGTTTCCCCACATTCCTCTCCATTCCATCAGCCCCTTTTAGTCCCCAAAAAGATAACTCCCAGGGCCGTGGGATATGTGTGGAGGAACAGCAAAGCTGGTCAGTGGGCTGCAGTGGGGAGGGGAGGCAGAGGGATAAGGTCAATCCCATTCCTAAACACAACTATGCACCCAGAAGAGGGAGATCAGCCCAACTACACTTCCAAAAGACCACTCCCTCATTTCCTCAGCCCATATAGCTATTCCTCCATGTAGATCCCATGGCCCTGAGAAGGCTCTTTCTCACTGTCAAAAGGGACTGCAGGAATGGAGAGGAAAGAGAGAACTCTCTGTGTTCCTTGTACAGAGTAGTAGTAAGGTGTCCATTATTCTGATTTGGTTGGTTTAAATTCTCCTTCAAGTTGCCCTGGGGGACAGAAACGACACTAAGGTGGGTTAGAAATGCTTTTAAATAAATAAAGTAAAACAAATAGCACAGCGCCCTTTCATCAGCGCACATATCGCAAGGATGTGTTTGAAAATGTGATCATTCATGTTTGCTGTGCTGATACCCAAAGGTCTTTGGCATGCTACTTTAGTGGAATGGCTCCTAAGTGCACAAAAAGGACAACACCAGTAGAGGCAATAAACAACACCCCCCTACACAGACACTACACAACAAACTGTATAGACAAAACAGTATCTCTCATTTCCAGCCTGTTTCACGCATTGGCCTCTCTCGAGGGAACAATTACTTTGCAAATAAGTATGGGGGTTGGATCTCTTCTCCCATTCAATAGAGTAATCTTCTGTCTTATATATATTTCTTGGACTCTGACCAAGTTAAGGCAGCTTAACTGCAGCAATACATAACTGAGCCAGTCATGGACTAAGACAGGGAATAATAAATTAGTTTTTGTCTACACTGCTAGTAACTGTTGTGAGTTTTTCTTGACTGTTTTCTTTCTTTCTTTTTTTGCAGAGTTCAGGGTCTTTTTGGCTTCTGGATGTCTTACAGTATCAAGACCCCTCCCTTCCTTAGAAGGCAGATTCTGTCAGTGAGAGTTCCAGCCCTAAGGCCTCAGAAACTAGAGATAGTGAGAAGGAGGGAGAGATTATCTTTATTTCTTCCTAAAATGAACCACAATGTAGGGTAAACTCAACCAATTCTCCTTCTTGATGCAGTGCAGATAGATAGACAGACAGACAGACAGATAGATAGATACAGACAGACAGACAGACAGACAGACAAGACAGACATTTTTATTTTGTGCCGTCAAGTCATAGTTGACTTAGGGCGACCCCATAGGATTTTCAAGGAAAGAGGACATTCAGAAGTGGTTTGTCATTGCCTCCCTTCACATCATGACCCTAGTATTCCTTGGTGGTCTCCCATCCAAATACTAACTAGGGCCAACCCTGCTTAGCTTTTGAGATCTGATGAGATTGCGCTAGCCTGGGCTATCCAGGTCAGGGCACTTTATGTTCATACCACTATCATAAAACAAAATTGTTGGGGTCTTGGAATTTTTATTATATCAGATGTAGTAGAAGTATTTTTTTAAGAGTTTGGCATCTTCATTTTTCATTAAACACCCATTCCTAAAGAGAAGACAGGACTTTGGTTTCTACCATCTCCAGTTTGACATTTACCCAAGGATTAAAGTCCAGAACTCATTCATTTACTAAAAAAACCCCTCCAAACAACCGGAGATTAAACTATCCTTACAACAAGATCTACTGACCGCTTAAGATGGCATACGAGCACTTCAGATGCCTGGGAATTAGGCAGTTTAAAGGGCAACCATGCCCCTGTAAATGTGTAGTAGATCACAGTATTATTAGTCTCTTTGGATCCATAGCTTAAAACAACAGTCTATCATCTTGCATGTCTGGTCATAAAAGGATATTAATTTAGGACTTATCTACACATTAAAAAGTCCTCGTGTTCACTGGGGAACAATACAAGGACTTTGCATCAGACTTGTGTTACTCCCCTTCACTCACACAGAGTGCCTACCACCCCACACAACCACACTCTCTTAGGTTCAGAGCTGCAAGTGTGTCAGGATGTCACAGGTCACTACCCTTCTTGCCTCTTCTAAAATATATAGAGACCCATGACCATTTCACCTCTCAGGTCCTCTTTCATACAGAGACAACAGCAAACAGGGTAACTCAGCCTCCTTTAATACTATCCCCTCACTCTAACACTTCGCAGAGTTATTGGGGTGGGGGACTCAAACACTGTTCCATTCACACGCTGCCACCATTTATTCATATCCTAAAACATATATAGACTGAGATCTTCACTTGTGTGTGTGTTCTTTCCCTGAGATACACAGCCCACAGGGTTAAACAAACAAGGAGTTATGGTTTGAACATAAGGTTGAAGAAAGTTAGGTAAAGGTTACAACATTTCTTTTCCATTGATCTTTTGACCTGTTTCCCTATTATAGCATTTGGAAGGATTAAATAAATGAATACATTAAAAATAAATTAACAGAATGGTTTAATTGAACTCAGTTGCTATACATAGGTATTTTGCTAGATAAATCTTGTTGATATAATTCTGAAAGTTGGAATGCTTTTGAATTAAATAAATTCTGCATTAGTTTTTTTCTTCCAAGTTATGTTTCTGATTTAGCCCCACAGAACCCACAGGCATAAGCTATTTGGGCACTATACCTATGCTGTGCCCAGGGGTAGTTTTGTAGAAAAAGAGCTAGGGGAACTCATTAGCATACCTCATTAGTATATGCCACACCCCCTGACATCAGGGGCCCGGCAGTGGACCTGCAAGGCCGGCAGGAGTGTGAGGAAGCCCCGCCAAGGCCCTCCCTGGCCCCAGGCAGGCAGGGGTGGGAAGAGGCGAGGAGGAAGCAACTTACCCTCCCTCTTCATCTGCCTCCTCCTGGCTGAATGAGGGCCGGAAGCGGGGTGGCCAAAAGCAAGGGGCGGGGCTTCATTGTGTGCCCCCCCGCACCTCACCCAGGGGAACTGCGATCCCCTGCGATCCCTCCCGAATCGACCTCTGACTGTGCCCATAATTGGGAATCATGTTCCCAATCATGGAGAAGCAGCCCATGCACATATATTCACTGGTTCTGTGCCCATGTGCAGCAAATGCACATATGATGGGGTGGGACCAGAGTGCTTGGCTGCAAATAGGAATAGGATAGGTACACTTGCTTCTTCTCCTCTATGAGTGCATGATGCCATGGCCAGCTTGACCAGCCTGAGTCCAGTGTGGCTGAAGACTCCTCAGGGGTCGAGGAGCCACATGCAGCCAGCTCTGAATCAGGTAAAGTTGGTGAATTAGAGATGCAGGAGCTTCAAGATTCATTGCTGGCAGCTCTGAAGTAGCCGATGAAGCACAACTGCAGGAAAGCAGCCCACCAGGCTCCCCTTCGTTAATTGAACAGTGAAGGGAAAAGCTCTGACAAGACTCAAGGACATGCAAACAGAGTGCTTGCTTCTTGGCTAGGTGCCAATTGCTTACTGATAGCAGTTTTGAGTAAATGCAGGAGCACGTCCAAGCAGATGTCTGTAAATCAGACTTGTTAGGGAATGGCTATATAAACCAGACCTGGATAATGGAAGATTGTAGAAGTAACTTGTCACAACCCTGTGAACTTTGCAACCACAACTCTGGACTCTGCCCACCTCCTGTGACCTTTGGACTGACCCTCAACTCTGCTTTTTGGACCTGCCTGAACCTTGCTGACTAATGACCTTAGACTGAATTGACTCTACTTTCCTGAACAACCCATGAACTCTGACTGCTGATAAACATATTTGGCCCCTGGACTGGACTCTTGACTATGATCTAGCTCTGTTACCTTGCTCTGTGGCCTAGATTTGTTGCCTTACTCTGCCTGTATTCCAGAACACATGAACTATACACTAATATGTCATGTGTACATAGGTTTGCCAGCTTTTAAGTAGTGTCTGGAGACAGGGATAACAACTGACCTCTGAACGATAGAGATCATTTTACCTGGAGAAAATGGCTGCTTTGAAAGATAGACACTATGGTATCATACTCTATTGAAATCCTTCCCCTCCCTAAACCCTGCCTTCTACAGGCTCCACCCCCAAAATCTCCAGGTATTTCCAAACCCGGAGCTGCCAACTCTATACAAGGTTTCTGTGCCCTTAATATGTAGTGCAACAACCAAATCTTTATTTATTTAGAGTATTTCTATGCCACCTCTGCAGAATCCTTTATTGAGGTGGTTTACAATGAAAAACCACAACGTTAAAACACAAGTTGTTAAACCCAAGCAGCATAAAAGCTACCACTGTAAAGCTGATAAGATAAAACCCCTAATTAAATGCCTGAGTAAAAAGATGTGTTTTAGCCTGACACCTAAAGGAAAGGAAAGTAGGTCCCAGGCAAGCCTTAAGGGGGAAGGGATTCCAAAAGTGAGGTGCCACCACAGAAAATGCCCTGTCTCTAGTCACCATCTGCCCCACTTCTGTAGGTGGAGGAACACAGAGTAGGGTTTGAGAGGCAGACCTTAACTGATGGGTTGGATACTACGAAAGCAGGTGGTCCTTCAAGTACATGGCCCCAAGATGTTTAGGGCCTTAAAGTTAAGAACCACTTAAGAACCAGTAAAGTTAAGAGCCAGTACTTTAAAGTTAAGAACCAGCTCAGAAACACAAACTTCATAGCGTTCCTGTGGTCCAGATTCCAGTTCATGCATGCATCAAGCAGCTGATTTTTACATTAATTGTGCATGAAATTGAACAGGCTCCATACGTCCCGGTTTCTATTAACTCTAAGTGGGTCCTGTAAGTATTTGTATGCTTTCCACAACAGAGCAATAATGGCATCCTGGGGCCATTTCAGAGTGGGAAAATAATGAGGAGAATGCTCACCCCCTCCCAGTGGTGAGTGTGACCCAGGCCAGTATTTTAGATTGGCCTGAGTTAACCACATGACAACCCATTCCCCATATGGCTGCACATGGCAACTGTGTTCTTCTGATTGCCACCTTCTAGTTGTTCCCCACTTGGCCCACATGGTGTCTACTGGTCTAATAGACTGAGAGAGAGACAGACTGTCAATTCCTATTAATAGAAGAGAAAGGGTAATTTCACCCCTCCCTTCTCACTGCTATTTCCTGATCTATGTGGCTATTAAACTATATGGGTCTTGCAATGCTGGGAATACTATGTGGCTATTAAACTATATGGGTCTTGCAACGCTGGGAATACTTTCCCAGGATCTGGAAGGACTGTTGTTGTTGTTTTGGGGGGAGTATCAGGAAAGATCTGTAATCCTTACATCAATGTATGGATTGTGGAACCCAACCCATAACCATTACTATCAACAGTATGTCTGCCTCTCCCACCCATTTAAATTATTTTTAAGACACGATAGAAACCCTGAACCTCAGCACCTGTTTGGTGTAAAGATGGGCTATTCTTTTTAGTTGGACTAGGTCCCTGTCAAGCAGTTACCTTCCCAGTCCAATCCTCCCATCCCATCCCATCCCTGCCCTTCCCTCCCCTTTCACCACTCAGGTCAAATGCAATGCTAAAGATGGCATGGGGTATTGGAAACTGAAAGTACAGTGTGTTTGCACATATGATGCTACTAGCGAAAAGATATGGCCTATTTGGTTTCTAGGAAGGAAGGAAATTTCATTCAGATAAGTTACCTTTCCAAGCTGGGGAAACAAATGGGGCATCTCTAGATTAGATTTTGATTCACTGCTTTCTGACAGTACGTCTCTATCACCTAATATCACAGGAAAACATGAAACTGTTTTATACCAAGTCAGGTGATTGGTCTCTCTAGCTCATTATTTTCTACTCTGACTGGGATCAGCTCTCTAGGATCTCAGGAAGACAAAGGTCTTTCCCAACACCTTAACTGGAGGAGATGCCACTGATTGCACCTGGGCCTTTTTAACTGCACAGTATATAGACTTGCCAACACTGGTTTGGTAAATTTCTGGAGATTTGAAGGTGGAACTTGGAGAGGGTGACTTTGGGGACGGAAGAGATCTCACTGAGGTATAAAGCCATAGAGTCCATCCTCTAAAGCACCTGTTTTCTCCAGGGGATCTCATCTCTGTTGTCTAGAGGAGATGTATCATGAAAGCCTTATTAGAATGAAAACTACCAAAATGACTGGAAAATTGGTAGAATTGTGACTAGAAAATGGAACAGGTTTGGAAGCTTTTTAAACACCCAAGCTATTCTCAAACAATCTGTAAAATCTAACATTACATTTTATTTTGGAGGCATTGAAATCTTTACCTGTCGTAATCTCTCCTCCTCCCACACAAAATTACCAAAGCGATACAGGACAATACAAGAAAGATTTGCAAAAGCATTGTAGGGTAATTCACAAAAGACAAGGCAAAGTTGTTATTTTTATATTTTGTATCAAAGTTTCTTTGCTGAGAAAAAACAGGCTTCATTTCAACAGTGAATGCACAGGGGGGGAAGTTTAGATTCATGTTAAGAGCTTTAGAGTCAGATCTGTATTCAGTGATTTAAAAATCCACTAAAACAATGAAACTGCAATAGCCATGGGCAAGGCCCAAATGACCCTTTCTTGAATGGCCCAGGCTAGTCTGATCCTGCCAGATCTCAGAAGCTAAGCAAGGTTGGCCCTGGTTAGTATTTGGATGAGAGACCACCAAGGGAGTCCAGGGTCACTAAGCAGAGGCAGGCAATGGCAAACCACCACTGAATGTCTCTTGCCTTGAAAACCCGATAGGGTCACTGTAATTCATTGGTTCTGATTGAAAGATTGTGACATGTGACAGTGAAGAATACTGGAAACATGTATACAGCCTGGGATGCATGTTGTTGCTTCATCTTTACACTTTGAGACCTTAGAGACTGTGCTGCATCAACATTATTGAGTCCTTAGAGACTTGTGTACATCATCATTGGCCCCGGTCATACGGGCCGGAAAATGCGGGGGGGGGGGAGCGTGGCTGTTTGCCCTGGAACAAAGTAACGCACGACAGCTCGATCAGATGTCCTGTCAAGGTCCCATGGTTAGGCCGTTAGGTGCCGATCACACGGCTAGTTTGCAGCGGCTAGTCTGCACACCGGCAATCGCGCCATGCCGCTTCCATGGCAAACGGGATATTTTTTTTGTCTCACCGAAGTTTGTGCATATGCATGATCGTTTGTGCGCATCCTGTGGAGACTTTAAAAAAACCATTCGGTTTGCAACGGGACATGGGCGGGTGCTGGATGCCACGGGTTTCCAGCGGAAACACGATCAGATGCCCGCCCTTGCCCCATGTTTTCTGGAAACTAGTACATTGTATGTGGTGGTTTTTTATTTTGCATCTCCGGCAACAAACCACGGGTTAGCCACGGGTGCACTACGCTTCCCAGATGTTGCGGTGTGCTTGCGCCCGGAAAATCCTTCTATCATCCGTGTCTTCAGCGTAGCAACTTCTCCGTGTGAACGGGGCCATTATTGAGTTTTTTGAGACTGTTATTGGGGTTAATTCATGGGGTTAGTCCAGTTACCACTAGTTAGCAGAGCGTTTAAATAAAGCTACGAATGCAACAGCATTACTTATCAGATTACTCAGCTTACAAAGCTACACAGCCATGTTGCAAGTTTAGAAGAGAAATACTTCTGTCTTTATTTGAGAAGTACACTTTGGATAGGAAAGATTGCTAACTTACTAGAAGTACACTTTGGATAGGAAAGAAAGCTAACTTACTAGCTAAAGGATGGAAGCAGATGTCAAAAGGCCGGCTGCCTCCTGGTGCCAAGAGAAGACCACATGTCTCTCTCTTCTCTTGGTGCACTCAGAGGAGAGAGTTTGTCTTCATCTAAGAGAGAAGGGAAGGAAGGGGAAATGGTCCCTAAGGACACAATCTGCATTTCAAAGGGGACAGTGGCAGGAGAGTAAACACAAGAAGAAAGGTAATTGTGCCTGTCTAGCTATGTAGTCTCTCTTGCTATTACGTCTGGAGGTCTGAGACACAGGGACATCACGTCTGGAACTTCCAACAATTGTTGGCACCGGTTTGGCTTTTGGTCTTTATTGGAATTAGTTGTGTGTAATTTTGCTTCTGTGTTAATCTGTAAAGTTTGTATTTTATAGAACTTATTATTCTAATATTGATAACAAGATATTGATATACAAAGAAATATCAGCGGACAGTCCTCTCTTTTGAGGCCCATCCTCTGAAAGGTCCAGGTTTTGCTTCTGTCCAATAAAATCAGCAGAAGTGGCAGGGGCTGCCAGATCCCTAAGCAGCCGTGTGGTTTCCAGAGGTACCAACAGCTGGAAAAGGGGCTGCTGAGGCTCACCAGGCTGTCTGGAGTAAATTAAAGATGAGGGGCTGTCAGAGGGGAGAGCAAGGGGCTTGAAGAGTTTCCTATCAACATTTAATGACTTGGTAACAGACAGAGCTGGCACTATGGCGTGCTGCATTTCGATGTAAATTACAATAATGTGCAAATTTGCAACTATAAATGCAAATTAGCACACACTAATTCTGTGCACATTATGCCCTCTCTCTCGGGACTCTTAGCCATTTTTTAGATGGCCACACCTCTCAAAATTCCAAAGTTGCTTGCGGGCTGAAAAAGATTCGGGACCCCTGATAACAGCTCAACTATATTACACATTTATCACATTGTCTTTTGTTTAAAGTCAGGTGACTAGTCGTTCTCTTCAAAGCCACATGCATGTGACTACAGACAGAAACCATGATGTGCAATATCTAGTGGTACATGGGGCCATTAGTGTGACATCATCATCTCCTACCATAAGAGGAGATGGGGACTGGCCGTGGCTCAGTGGAAGATCTGCTTGTGATGGAGAAGGTTCGATCCCTGGCATCTCTAGTTTTTTAAAAAAGAACAGCTAGCGGGTGATGTGAAACACCTCTGCATGATGAGCTGCTGGAGAATTGCTGACAGTCTGAGTACACAAGTACTGCTCTCGATGGACCAATGGTCTGAATCAATATAATCATTGGTCAGCAGATTCATGCGTTCGTTCACGGGTCTCAAATTGCAGGATGTTGGGGACTTGGCCACTTAAGTGGGTCCACTGAGAGAAGTCCTTTGTTATTTGTTTGTTGATTTGTGTGTTGATTTGTTAATCCATGTTTTGTTTAAAAACTGTTAAAAAAAGAAGGCATAAGCCTTAATATAGAGCCAGTTGATGGTGTCACCTTGCCAACCTTGCCAACATGAGGAACTGAGATGGGACCAGCACTTATCTCAGTTTTCCATATTGCTTAGCACAGGGGTCCCTAGCCTGGTTCCTGTGGATGCCTTGGTCCCCTTGAGACCTTTCCTGGTACCCGCCAAGAGTTTTTACAAAGTGAATGGGCCTTTGCCCAACAGGATTCTGATTGGTTATTGGAGATCTGATTGGCTGTGCACACCTTTTAAAAAGTGGCTTTGGCAGCAGCCGCCACCACAGCCCAAGGATCTGACTGAAGGTAAATTGTGTGTAAGCAAGAAAATATATATTTTTAAAATGTTCATTTTTAAAAGCAGCTTCTGTCCGAAATGTTGAAGTGTTACTATTAGGACAAAGTTTGAGTACGGTGGCACCTTTAAGATCAAAAAAGTTTAATTCTTTCTGAATATAAGCTTTCATGTGCATGCACACTTCTTTAGATACACGGAAACAAGACTTCCTCAACCATTATTTACAGGCAGAGAGAGGAGGTAGAGAGAGGAGAGGAGTCTCTAGGGTCCCTGCCACACGGCAGGGAATAAGACGCTTGTACTGCGGCTAATATGAGCCGCAGCAAAGTTGGGACAGCGAGGCGGGATCTCACAGACCCCCCGAGCCGCGTCGCAACGCTCCCCGGCATGATCAGATGTTGGGGAGAACGCGACGGTGGAAAGGGGAGCCTGGCGAACTGCGCATGCTCACACATGCGCAGTTCGGCCAGGGGCCGGGGATGCGCCGGCGCAAGGACGCGCCGGCGATCCCACGGCCAGAGTTGCTGCGGCCCTTCAGAAAAAACCACCTCGGGAGGTGGTTCTTTTTTGGTGCAGAGCAACGCTGGAAGGGACGGATCCGGGACGGATCCGGCACGCTCCCCAGATGTTGAGGTGGGATCGCGCCGGTTTGCTCCGCCCCCGTTCTGTCCCGCTCCCGGCCCAAATGGGCTCGTATGAACAGGGCCTAGGAAGAGCTAATTAGAGTCAAGATGCATAAGTAACTGAGCGATAAGTATAGCGGTAAGTATAGCTAAGCAGTTGGTAAGACCTATGAATAGCAACAAATTAGCATACAGATAATAAAGGTAAACAAACAGATGTGAGAAGTAAGTTTGAATCTAGTGGCACCTTTAACACCAACAAAGTTTAATTCTAGGTATAAGGGAGAAATGAGTGACTTAGCATGTGTAGTGAGATAAGAACTCAATCTTTCTGTTAAATCCTTGAGGTTCCATCATCCTGAGTGTTGTAATAACTTGTAATTCAGCAATCTCCCATTCCAGTCTCTTTCTGAAATTCTTTTGCAATAAAACAGCTACTTTGAGGTCCCCCGTTGAGTGTTACTAGTGTTATGTATAACCTCACTCCCTGACATTTGTGGTGCGCTCTGCTCCCTGTGGCAGCCATTTTGTGGTTGGCTCCACCTCCAATGGCAGCCATTTTGTGGTTGCACCCTACTGCCCTTTATAAGAATTCCAAAGGTGCCCACAGGCTCAAAAAGATTAGCATATGTTAGAACAGGAGAAGAGGGATGGCATGCATCTTACCTATTTACCTCTGGTACTAAATCTAGTGGTAAATGTAGCTCAAAAAGTGGTTAGAGTGTTGAACTACTATCTAGGAGAGCAAGGCTTAAATCCCCACTCTGCCAGGAAAGGTTGCCGGATGATCTTGGGCCAATCTCACACACTAAGCTTAACCCACTTCATAGCTTTGTTGTGAGGATAAAACAGAGAATTGACATAAGCCGCTTTGGGTCCCCTTGGAGAGAAAGTTGGGGTATCAATGAAGCAAACAAATAAATCAGAGAAAATCATACACTGAAGCATCTGAAGCACAGAAGGCTTAATTCCTACAATTTATTCCACGTCTAGTTTTTGTCATTGGCCCGATAATGCTCACCTTCAGTCAGCGATATTTTTTAATTATAACCAATGGGACTTCTCTTTTTATCACTACTTCTGTCCTCCTATTAAGCTACATAGAATTTATTCCACTTCTATTAATTATACATAAGTGTTCCTTGGAAACGTGTTAAGTGGAAAGCATGGGACCTGGCATTCTGGTAGCATCACAAACCAGACTAGGGATTTTCGCTGGCACAAACTGGGTGAGGTTCTGCACAGGATCCTATGCCAAAGCCCAAGTACAACTATCTCGAAGATGCCTAGAATCTGGCACTCTTACTAAACCACTGGCAGTAAGTTATATTGCCCCACTGCTCACCTAGGGCAATTGGCAAAATTCGTTCACCGGAGAAAAAGCCACAAATAAGTAACACACACAAACTAAACAATGGCTGCTGTCAAACACACTAAATAATCCACTTTCAATCCACTTTCCTACTGGATTTTGCCAGTTCACACAGGTCCTTTCCGCATTTGCCTGCCACTCCATATTTTATCAGTGTTCAAGTCAAGGCAATTTAAGTCTACGGCAAAACAGCATCCAAATAACTCTGGGGCAACAGCAGGCTGAAACCAGCCTGACTACTGAAGGGAGGTAATGTAACGCAGAATGGGGGGGGGGGCGCAGAATAAAAAGAAGGTTGAAGTCAATTTTAGTACAGAATGGGGAAACAAGTGGATTAAAAAGAAGGCTGAATTTGATTTTAGTGCAGAATTGTTTGGAGGACATCATGGTGAACATCGATTAAAAGGATAGTGCAGAAAGGGCCCTTATTGCATGCCGCTTTCACTTTGATGGTCGGATTTTATGGCAGCGTCCAGACTGCATGCTGCTTTCACTTCCCTTGATCTCTTGGTTTTATGGTAGTCGCCTGCATAGATTTATGGCTGCTTTATGGTTATTCAGGGGTGACTCTGCAGTCAGTATGGCGTTGGCCGGGGGTATTTGAATGTGGTTTTGAGCCGCATCTTTTTCTGTTCCAGTGTGGGTTTGGTAAAGCAGCGGAGCAAATGCTAGATGCAGACTGGGCCACTGTAAAATCCACTTTAGAAGTGTACTGAAAGTGGATTGAAAGTGGATTATTTAGTGCGTGTGAATGCAGCCAATGTCTTCCTTTTATTCTATGGAAGGAGGTTTGTATTTCCGTTCTCATTCTCTCACTTATTCTGTTGCAATAGAAAAGGAATAAGCCTCGCAGCAGTCAATGCAAAGCCTTAAATATCAGTTTTCTAACTTAAATGGATACGTACCAGAACTGAAGACTCTCAGTGAATGATTGGAGTTAATTTCTTTGATGCCACTGGGTGCTCCTCCTGCCAAGCCCTAAACACAGGGAAGAGTTTTATTTATGCGTTTGAAATGGAAATGAAATGCAAACCTGCATTTATATCCAGGTTTCTGAAGGAAGCTAAATGATTTTCATTTTGTTTCCCTCCCCTCCCCCCCCCCCCCCCCCCCCCATTCAGCAAGCAAGGAATAGAAAAGAGAAATCTCTAGGCAAACAAAACGGAGAAGGGAGGAAACTGCCAGATTAAAGTTGTTAGAGCTTAGAAGCATTGTCCTACTGCCGTGTTGCTAATTTAATGACTGAAAGGGCTCCCAGAAAGGAAAAGACCCCCATTCCGATCCTGACCCAAATGGGTGATAAAATAAGAGCTGCACTCCTCATTTTTTTCCTGTTGCTTGATTGTGACCCAATAAATTGTTGTTATATTCATTATAGGTTTTCTGTACCACATCAATAATACTTTGAACTCACGGAGAAGCAATCCTAAAAAGGCTCACTCAGCCTCAGAAGCCAGTCAAATCTATTTAGTGGGGCTTATCCCCAGGAAAGTGTTTTTAGGATGGCACTGTGAATCTTCTAAATAACATGAATTGAAGTTGATGTTCACCACAATTCTCAGAAAACAGCTGCCATCTTGAAAGAGGAATTCCTGGTGTGAAGGCCAGGGATTAGTTTGCCCGGGCCCCATGTTTTCAAATGAAGCATGAGACTCATTGGACAATCTGAAGGGGGAACCAGCCAATGGGGAGGCATGACTGACAAGCATATATCTTTGCCATACTTCCCCCAGCTAGCCAGGATGGGGCTGGTCACCTCTCAGCTCATTATGGGCAGGTGATGATAAACCAGGCTGGTGAAAGACATTGGCCAAGTATGGCATCAGGGTGGATCTGTCCAACAAGAGCAGCCATGATCAGGCAGCCTAGTGCAGCCTGTTCCTTCAAATGTGTTAGCATAGTTAATTGTAGGGCATAGATAAGCTGTTTAAGATAAACCAGATAAACCCAAGCTGTTGTCTTGTGTTAGTTGTTGTAGATTTTCTGGGCTGTATGACTATGGTCTTGGCATTGTAGGACCTGATGTTTCACCAGCAGCTGTGACTGGCATCCTCAGAGGGATAACACAGAAAGATGGAGTACTCTCTGTGTCAAGGTGAGAAGAATATTGATAGGCAGGTAATTTAGTGTGAGCAATATAGTGTGAGTTTCTACTCACAATATATTCAGTTTCTACTGAATTTACCAACCTCACTGTTTGGAGACACACAAATATTGTTTCAGTATTGTATAGCTCTGGACATTTTTTTATTTTCTGTGGGGGTTTTTTAGATTGGTTTTTCTTGTTAAATTTTACAGTAGTGTTAATGTTATTATGCCCCAGTTTGTGTACATATGAGATATAATAGTGTAAAGCTGCCTTGGTCACCCTGATTGGTCAGAAAGGAGGATATAAATGCAAATAAATCAATAACATGTAATGACATACAATAACACACAATGGCATAAACATGATCTAATATGGTGTTAAAAATTCAAACTAGGAACACCAAAAACAAACAAAAAATAGGCAAGATGAGAATGCATACAGAAATTACCACCCCATCATACATTCCTAGTTTCTTCCCTCCATGTGTAGAAGTATCAGAAACCTAACCAGTCTCAGAGGTTGGTGCTGGGGGATTCCTGCTCTGCCCCAATTGACCTGTGGGGTTTCGCACATATTTTTGCAAAGTGACTTCTGGACAGTTTTTATAATTAGGCTGATCATTTTTCCCATTTACTGTCCTGGGGCAGGGAGTTGCAAGCTCCCAGGCCCAGATTCCCACCCCTGAGGAAAAAATGGCCAACACAAAGTGATACTCAAGGAATTTCCCTTACTCAAGGAATTTCCCAAACTCCATGGTCCTCAATCAATCAGCATTTGCTAAGACAGTGTTGGGAACCTTACTCCCTGGGGTTGACAGGTCTTGGGTTCTAGCAACACAATAATATAATCAACATAATTTTGGATGTGGATTCAATTGCTATGACATTCTGATCACTGCTGATTTCAGTGTGGTAACATTTATTCTCTTCCTGCCTTATTTAGCTAATAAATGTAAACTAATTTAGATGTACTTAGAGCTTATCCTATTTATCTGCACTGATTATTGTTCTGGTTACCTGCTTATTTTAGACCTAAGCAAAAGCATACAATACTGTCTAGCCGGTGAATGTGAATACAAGAAAAGCTGCTATTGTCATTATTGATGGTGACCATGAACTTCAGAAGCACTGATCATCTCTCTCTAAAAATGGGTGTTCCATGCCACTAAGAATTATGTCCCCCAAACGAACAATGGATCAAAGTGACTGGGTGAACATCATTTCACAGAGAAGGTTCCAACCTCCAATATGTTGTTTGCATTCTTTGAGGGGACAGAGGGTAAGAGGTACTTAATCACACCATTTTTCATTGTCAAAAACTATTTCAGCAAGGGCTTTTCATCTGCATAGAATCTGCAAAATGCCATCATGTTAAAACCATGGATATAAGAATGCAACCTAGGAATCCTGAAAGACCAGTTCTTCAAAACGTGGCTGCTGATCTGCGGAACTTAATGTGTGTGTCACAGCAGAAGGGTGGATGATGCAGATCACAAAAACACATTGAAATGTACTTGAACTGAAGTCATCTGTCAAATTTACATTTTTAAAAAAGAAAATGGAGGAACTTCTATTTGGAGGAACTTTTGTGGTAGAAGGGGCTGTGGCTAGGTGGTACAGTGCCCACTCGGCATGCAGGAGGTTCCAGGTTCAGACTGTGGCATCTCCAGTTAAAAGGATCAGGTAGTAGGTGATGTGAAAGATCTCTGCTGGAGACCCTGGAGGAGCTCCTACCAGTCTCAGTAGACAATAATGACTTTGATGGACCCATGGTCCAATATAAGGCAGCTTCATGGGTTCATGTGTTTTGCCCCATCCTGATGCAGAATGGACACTCTCAGCTTTTTCAGAGGGCTCTCTGAACTCTCGGAAACAGCTGACCCCCCCCCCATTCCAATAACTTTTCTAATACCTCACCACTGTCCTCAGTTTTGTAACTGAATGCTTGCAAGAAGGCAACACAAGACAGGATTTTTACCATCATGTTTTATTCTTCTGTCCCTCTTACAGCCCCTGCTCTACTCTCTCCACCATCTTTCTTTCTCCATTCCACTCTACTTTCTTTCCCTTCAGTATAGAGGGCCCTAGGCTATGGTCTCCCTAAGGGGACAAACTTCTAAACTTCAACAATGACATCACTTGCAAAAGGGATATTAAAATACATCACCCAACTGGTGTGTTTCTTCCCATTGACTTGCAAGACCTCCTTTGCTTTCTCCCAAATATACCTTTCAACAGCAGGGATCAGGAATGTGTGTACAAAAGGCAGGTCACAACAAGGCCTTAAAGGTAAAAGAACTGAAAATCCCAGTGCAAAGAGTTTTTGGAATTGCCACTTTATATGGCATGTGGATCTTTACTAAACTCGCTTCACCCTTCTGCTGATGGAAGGGAAAGGTAGAAAGGTTAGGGCATAGCTGTACAATTTAAAATGTAGCAAGAGTTTGGACTGGATCACAGATAAGCTCTTTACTTCCATACTAGAAGGAGGGTCATTTCCATCCTTGTCTCCAGTTCATTTACATCCCTGACATTTTTTTTTATAAATTCTTTTTATTAATTTTATCATGAACAGATTTCAGTAATTTTACTATGAACAGATTTCAATAACTTTGCATACAATTGTAGAGTTGTGGGTATAACTTTCATATATGAACAATAACGACACATAAAAACAAATTAACATCTACAGTAGGCATGTTAACAAGTGTTTCGATTTCAACTTAGTTATTAGTTTCGAGACCAAGGTAAGTAAGCAATTCTCCTATTCACTCAGAACCAATTTGCACTTTCACACTATCAGTCATCATGATTTCTGTGTTGTGATGACAGCTATTAGTATAGTATAGATAGGTATGTAAGGTTACGAGGTTGCAAATCAGAAGCGAAAAGAAATTCCATGAAGGGAAGCCATTTCTTTGCAAAATTAGACTGTTCAGGGTAGAGTTCTGAATCCCTGACATTTTTTGACATAGGAAAATCTCCCCTTTTCCCATTTAAAAAAAATTGCAAAGAAAACTCCAAAAACTCTTTCCAAAAGTGATTCCATGCAAATAATTTCTTCAGAATGAGCAAACATATGATAATTTTGATCATTCATTACCATGTCCAGGAAAATGGTTAAAACAGGAGTTCTCCAAGGCTGTGTCCTCTCATTCTGGACAGCTAATTGCAGTTCCTTCCATCAGGCCAAGGAGACATTTTGTCATTCAGGAGGGTCTTTGGCCACTGGAAGAGCTTCTTGTGTTTGAGGAAGACCAGAGGAATTGCATTGCTGTTAGGAGTAGATGATACAACCCATAATGATCAATTTCATCACGTTAACTGTACCATCCTAAGCAGGTTTACGCAGAATTCCTACAAATGGAGTTTACTCCCAGGAAAGTCTTCTTAGGATTTCACTGTAAGAGCCCTAGAAACACAAGCATTTGAGTGCTTGCATGTTTTAATGGTCGTGCATGCTGCAGAATGGAAAAGCAAACTATGAAAACTGAAAACAGTCTGTTTTTCATAGGTGCTTGGGGAGGGGTCATGGCTCAGTGGAAGAGCCTCTGCTTTGCATGCAGAAGGCCCTGGGTTCAATCCCCAGCATCTCCAGTTAAAACGACCAGGCAGTAGGTGATGTGAAATACCTCCTTCTGATAGGGTTGCCAGCCTCCAGGTGGGGTCTGGAGACATCCCGCTTTTACCACTGATCTCCAGCTACAGAGATCAGCTCCTGTGGAGAAAATGGCTACCTTGAAGGGTAGACTCCATGGCATTGTACCATGCTGAGGTCCCTCCCCTCCCCAAACCCCGCCCTCACCCAGATCCACCCCCAAAGTATCCAGGTATTTTCCAACACAGAGATGGCAACCCTAACTCCTGAGATCCTGGAGAGCTGCTGCCAGCCTGAGTAGACAATACTGGATTTAATGACCCAAGGGTTTGATGCAGCAGAAGGCAGCTTCCCTTTAGCTTTTCCCAGGCCACCAGTCCTCTCAAGCCTTTCATTTACAGTGTCACTGGCTTCTTAAGCTTCTCTCCGAAACTGGGGGTGGGGCAGAAAGTTCCCCCTTTAAAAATATCAAAGCTGAGATTCTTGGGAAAGCAAAGAGTTGCCTGGGTAGTGTATTTGAGCAACATGCTGTCATTTGTGGTCATCCAAGGGCCATCACACAAGGGCTGTTTTCTGCCTGCCAGTCCATTCTCCACTTCCCTCCCCCAATTCTACCCAAGGACAACCCATAAAGACAAAAGCACCACAAACACCAAGGCTGATTTCGCACTAGAGCTGCCTCAATGTTGCGCCGCCATTTGCCCCGATACTATTGGTCAGTTTCACACCTGAAGCCGCGGGGCTGCATTTGACCCGCAACTTCGCCCGATTTCCTCTGCAGTTTTGTGATCCTCAAAAAACAGGTTCACAAAACTGCGGGGGAAATCGGGTGAAGCCGCGAGTCAAAATGCAGCCCCGCAGCTTCAAAATGCAGCCCCGCATTGAGACAGCTCTAATGCGAAATCAGCCCAAATGTCATAGCCATTAGTACAATGAGGCAAATCAGGGCTGTGGAAATATGTTCAGTCCCTCTAGCATTTTCTTATTGTACAATTGAATTTGCTTTACACAGAAGTGCATTTCATTTCTTGGCCCAGATGATGACAAAACCATAAATCAGAGCACAGATGAGTTCCTAGTCTATGAGGGGCTGCACAGATCTCCAACAGTCAATGTTTCCTTTGTTTATACCCTGGTTCGGCACTGAGTTATGCACCATGATTATTGTGCGCTTGGCAACTCAGAAATATGGCTGTTTTTTTTGTAATTTATTTCTCTCTCAAATGAATAAGGCATACTTCAGGATGTTTTTTTAAAAAAAATCTCAGTTGATGCCTCTTGGAAAAAATGCTACAAAACACTGCCATTCATCATTGCTCCTCTGCCTTAAGATGGGTTTCTCTTACATTAACCGTTGCCAAGAGGGCTTATTGAGAATGTGAGGAAGAAACAAGAAATGGATTCACTTGCCCTACACAGACGGAACGAATGCCCAAGCTGCCTTAATGGCAGAACTCATTTAAACATTTGGAACTTTTATGATAGGCTTAATGTAGGAATTATGTGATGCTTATGCTAATGTTGCCCTTCTTATTCAAGCTGGACTAATTACTTCCAAAGATTATTCTTTCGTAATCATGGAGGCCAGTTTTGTTCTCTGCTACCTTGGCAGAACTTCTTGAATAGATTTGTGCCAATTTACTTTCCCGCTGCTATTTCAGTCTTTGGCTCAGGTGTACACCCTCCACCTCAATGCACACTTTGCCTTTCTATTATTTAGATATGTGTAGGGTACATTCCAGGAGGGAAGGCGGCATGGTATGGCCCAATCTTGTCAGATCTCAGAAGCTAAGCAGAGTCAGTAGTTGGACGGAAGACCACCAAGGAAGGCTCTACAGAGGAAGGCAATGGCAAACCACCTGTATTTCTCCCTTGCCTTGAAAACCCCTTGCTGGGATCATCATAAATCAGTTGCAACTCAATGGCACCAACATATGTAGGTTGCATTCCAGGGATGCTCACTGTTCCTAATCCTAAAAACTACATGACAAAATTTTCATGTGCTTGGATTCCAGAGAGGCAACCATGGTGTTCTCTACATCTCTCTATCCTGCCATATCTCCCAGCATCAGCTAGCCAACTTGCTGGCTGATTTCACACTAGAGCTGCCTCAATGTTGCGCCGCTGTTTGCCCCAATACTATTGGTCAATTTCACACCCGAAGCTGCGGGGCTGCATTTTGGCTCACAGCTTCACCTGATTTTCCCCACAGTTTTGTGATCCTGTTTTTTTAGGATCAAGAAACTGCGGAGGAAATTGGGCGAAGCCGCGGGTCAAATGCAGCCCCGCGGCTTCAGGTGTGAAATTGACCAATAGTATCGGGGCAAATGGCGGCGCAACATCGAGGCAGCTCTAGTACGAAATCAGCCGCTGTTTCTAGAAGACTTCCTGATTTCAGGTTCCACAGATTGTATTGTTTTCATTGCCCTCCTTTTCACTGGAGCTCCTTTGGCTCCAGGATGGTGATGCGGCAGAAAGCAGAGGGAAGGCTATTTTTCAAGGTACCAAAATGTGCATGGCACTGGGAGTTCTATGTATGGAGCACTGAGCATTTTTCAGTTATTAAAAAAAATCATGTAGGAGGGGAGAACCCATCTCTAACTGGGACGGTTGCACAGGGGGAAAGGAGTACGAGCCCTTCCCCACTGTGCATGCCATTTTTGCTCCTTGAAAATGGTCCTCAGGAGTGGTCATTTGTCCCATTGGTGCCTATGTTACGTGAGAAGTATGTGAACAGAAGCCTTTACAAAGTTCCAGATCAATGGAAGCATTGTCACAGGTAATCATGAGGGCAAGGAATGATGTAGGGGAGGTCCTAAATTTTAAGGTTCCACTCTTGTATGTGAATGGTAGGGTAGGGTTTAATGTATTCTATGGAACTCACTTTGAAATGCCATAGCTAGTGATCGGGCAACTCAGCCAACTTATGGATGTTACTGCAGCTAAGAAAACTGAATACAGGGACTTTACCAAGCTGTAGTTTGGTTGTTGGATTAATTGCAGCAAAATTAATCCAACAGTACATTCTGGGATGTCAGACTTGAGACATGGGTTAAATGCTGGGTTTCCTTTAATAACAGTTCATCTGCATCATGTATCAGTCAAGATGAACCCATCTGCTGGGCTGCCTGACAGTTGCCAGCAATATGGGCAATCCCTTGAAACTCCACCTAGAAACGCTGTCGTCTCTTGCTTTTTCTTGCCTGCACACCAAACAATTTACTGAGAATAGCTGAACCCCCAACACATCCCCCACATGCTGACCAGGCCCAGCCATAAGAGGGTCTCCTCCCAAACACCACTGCATTTGGTCACCCATGACACACCCTCACCATTAGATGCTTCAGGGTACTTACCAGACATTCTTACCTTAAGCAAATAGTCCACATACCCTGCATCTTCCCAAAGAATGTACTATAACCAAACACCAACAGTGAAGCTAAGCTTTGAGCCTACATGCATTTCATAGAGGATGCTTGCAAGATCAGGTTATAACATCATGGCCTGAAAAATCTGCTTCCCATCCAGAGGTCATTTCGGGGGGGATCACGGGGGAACGCAGTTCCCCCGGGTGAGGTGCAGGGGGCGGGGCACATGATGAAGCCCCGCCCCCTGCTTCCGGCCGCCCCGCTTCCAGCCCTCATTCAGCCAGGAGGAGGCAGGAGAAGAGGGAGGGTAAGTTGCTTCCCCCCCGACTCTCCCCACCCCTGCCTGCCTGGGGCCAGGGAGGGCCTTGGCGGGCCTTCCTCGCACTCCCGCTGGCCTTGCAGGTCCACCGCCGGGCCCCTGATGTCAGGGGGTGTGGCATATGCTAATGAGTTATGCTAATGAGTTCCCCTAGCTCTTTTTCTACGAAACGACCTCTGTTCCCATCCATCTGTTTTTTAAAAAATCTTGTAATAACTGGAATTGCTGAGGTTTATGAATTATTATTTAGAGTCAAATTATTATTTATTGTTTTATCAATACTTTAAGCTGCCCTGAGCCCACTTGTGGGATTGG
>NW_015172571.1:387183-387333 GCF_001447785.1 Gekko japonicus
TAAGTCCTAATAAATAAGATCGGGAGGGAGGACAGCATGGACAAAGGAGGAGGAGGAGGAGGAGGAGATTGGATTTATATCCCACCCTTCACTCAGAGTCTCAGAATGGTCTTACAAACTCCTTTCCCTTCCCCTCCCAAAGGACACCCT
>NW_015172571.1:389220-389418 GCF_001447785.1 Gekko japonicus
TCCATCCCTCCTCTGGAAACTGGCAACAATGGTTCCCCATGAGGGAATAGCTGGCTTGGAGGCTGGAGTCCATGGCATTGCACCTTTCTGAGGTCCCACCCCTCCTCAAACCTCACCCTCTCCAGGCTCCACCCCTCAATTCTCCAGGAATATCCCACCTGGAGTTGGCAACCCTATCTCCCTCCCACCCAACGAGCA
>NW_015172571.1:389537-389673 GCF_001447785.1 Gekko japonicus
CCCCATGAGGGAATGGCTGGCTTGGAGGTTGGAGTCCATGGCATTGCACCTGTCTGAAGTCCCACCCCTCCTCAAACCTCACCCTCTCCAGGCTCCACACCTCAAATCTCCAGGAATTTCTCAACCTGGAGTTGGC
>NW_015172571.1:389708-403155 GCF_001447785.1 Gekko japonicus
GTCTATGGAATTGTACCTGCCTGAAGTCCCACCCCTCCTCAAACCTCACTCTCTCCAGGCTCCACCCCTCACATCTCCAGGAATTTCCCACCTGGAGTTAGCAACCCTATCAGGACTGGGCCCAATGAGTTTTCTCCAAAAGGCCAAAAAATTGTACCTGTCTGAGGTCCCACCCCTCCTCAAACCTCACCCTCTCCAGACTCCACCCCTCAAATCTCCAGGAATTTCCCACCTGGAGTTAGCAACCCTATCAGGACTGGGCCCAATGAGTTTTCTCCAAAAGGCCAAAGCAGGTGTGGAAAGGGCCTTTTACTGACAGAACCTGGTTGCCTAGCAACAGGCACTGAGGAGAAAGCATAGTTGCCACCTTTGATTAGGGAAATACCTGGAGATTTGGGGGGTGGATCCCGTGGAGGGCAGCATTGGGGGGGGGATGGAAGGACTCAGCAGGGGATAATGCCATAGGGTCTACCCTCCAAAGCAGCCATTTTCTCCAGGGGAACTGATCTCTGTCATCTGGAGATCAATTGCAACAGCAGGAGATCTCCAGGTCCCACCTGGAGACTGGCAACCCTAGGGGAAAGTCAGCCACACAGCAGGGGGTTGAAGAGAACGGTTTGATGGTCGCTGGCCCACCTCATTAGCCAGCCAGCCAGCCATGGTTGAGCCAAAAAGGAGAGAGAGACGGTTTAAATGTGTTCTGACAGGAAAGTGGCCAAGCTGGAGTTGGGCGGGGGAGGGGGTTATGCCTACCAAGAGCCACTGAGGGGCAGTTAGTCACAGTTAGTCCCACACAGGAGCCAAGAGAAGTGCCTTCCTCAGGAGAGAGTCAGGCTTTCCAGGAGTCACAGTTCGTTTTACTGACAGAAGTTGATTGCCTACCAAAAGCCACATAGGGGACAGTTAGGCCCACACAGGAGTCAAAAGTGTCTTCCTCAGGAGAGAGTGTGGCTTTCCAGGAGCTGCAGTCCATTTCCTCCAGGCCAGACCCTCCCTGGCGCTGCCACTGCTGCTGAAGGAAGGCAGGGGAGCCATTGAAAGGTGCTGGGCAGCCTTCTCTGTAGTGCAGCCCACTTAGCTATCACCCTGACAAAGCGCTGACCTTGCGGCCGAGGGAGAGAAGCTGCAAGGGGCTGCGAAGGTGAGTGCTTCCCCTGCTTGCTGCTGCTAACTAGATCTGCCTCCTTCTCCCCCTTGGAGGGGTTGCTGCTCCCTCGGCAGAGCGTCCACCCTCTTTGCTGGCTTCCTCCACACTGAAAGTGAAACGCTGGCTGCTTGCTCTGTGGGTGGGGCCGAGCCAACGCAGCAAGGCAATGCAGCCAGGGGATTGGAAGTCTGTGTGACAGGCAGCTGAGCGGGCCAAAGGTTGGGGAGGCGTGTAGAACGCCTCTTTTATACTCTTTTATATATAAGGAGAGATTCCTGTTACCCACAAATTAAGACTGTTTCTGAGTGGGGTTGTTTTTTTTTCTAAAGCCTGCCTAGTTAATGTGGATAATTGTTTATTTGCCATTGTTTTTAGTTCTCAATATTTTTTTCTTGGTGTATGGCTTATGGGCTCTTAAACCTGAATAAACACTGGGAGCTCCTAAGGGCCAAATACAGAAGACACAGCATACATAAATACATGTTCTGCTGCTTCAGCCCATAGTCTGGGAGGCATGATGTGCTCTTTTTGGCAGAATGGATGCGAGTCGATAAAAACAACCCCCAAAACACACAGGTATGTATGGGGGACCAAGCATTTTATGTTGGGCTGGAAAAGAAGGAGAGCTGATATTCTGAAGGAATACCTGGAACCAGGCAGGCTCCTTCCACACAAAACCCCTTCGCTCTGAATTCTTTCCAATCTGCTCTGTACTACTAAATTTAATGGGAGTTACTGAGATCCTTACCCACTTCACTTCTGTCTTCCAACTAGGTGTATGTGCTCGGTATATCCTGAGCCAAATAAATACCCGAAAAAATACCTTATCAGTATTTTGGGGGGTATTTATTCAGCTGAATACAGATTAGACAATCTGATTCGGCTACCGAAATAGTCACGCTGAATAAAAGCCACAGCTAGAAGGCATTTAAAGAGACCGCACTCTTTAAACGCCTTCTGAGTTCAACTGCCGAATTGCGCCACCAAATTTAAAGTTTAAATGCCTTCTGAGTTCACCCAATCCGAACTGGGGAAAAACTGAATTATTTTTGTACACACCTACTTCCAACCCATGAAGTGACAGAACCCAAGAAGTGAAAGCCAGTGTGATGTAGTGGTTAGAGTCAAACTAGAATCTTGGAGAACCAGGTTCATATTTCCACCCTGCCACGAAAGCTCTCATAGGGTTTCCAACCTCCAGATGGGCCAATAGAACAAACACTGTGTAACAGTTCAATATAAATTCAGATTATTGAAACCAGTACATAACAACTCTAATGACAACACACTGCAATTACAGATCAGCCTAGAACCATTTGGTAATTGATTAGACAGTGGCCATACTCGTTAATAAGTGACTGTGTTCTCTTAGACTGAATTGCTTAAGGCTTTGCTTCTGTTGATGATTTATGCGGTCCTGATGAAGACTGAGGAAACCCCTGCCACTCCAGAATAGGGTGTTGACCACTGGAATCTTCTTCAACTTTTGTCACGAAGGATTTTCAGACCTTTTTGTACCAGTTGGGGACATTACCACACCTGCAAAACAAGTTGTATTGAGATAGAACTATACTTCATGGTTCCAGTGTGTTGTCTTTACAATTGTTATGTATTGGTTTCAATAATCTGAACTTATATTGAACTATTACACAGTGTTTGTTCTATTGGACTTCTTTGTTCACTGTGGTCCTTTAGACTGATTGTTAACCTCCAGATGGGGTCCAGAGATCTCCTGGCATTACAACTGATCTCCAAGCAACAGAGATTGCTTCCCTCCCCACAAACCTCCAGTTATTTGCCATTCCAGAGCTGCCAACCCTGTGGCTGGGTGACCTCAGGCCAGTCACTTTCTCTTGGCTTAAGCTAACTGACAGGGCGGTTGTTGTAAGGATAAAATGGAGGGAGGGAGAACACTATTGTAACCTGTTTAGGGCCCCCATCGGGGAGAAAAATGGAGTATAAATAAGTAAATATATATTCTATGACATGTCACCAGTTTCTTATATGGGGTTATATCTTAGGGCCTCTTCAATAGCTTCCTGTAAAAGAGGAGAGAATATTCTTTCCCACAAGAGGTTTTGGCTGGCTTTTTTTGTTCCTTCTGTCATCTCCTTTTCTTATCAAGAGGTATGTCTGAATGAAAATGACACCTTTGTGTCTTTTCAGCTCACCTGCCCTGAGGCTTGTTCCCCACTCAAAGTCGTAATTCAGCCTTTGCAGTGCCATCCATTCCACCACAGCTAATTACAGTGTCACCAAGGAAAAGTTATGGATCACACAGCAGGTAAGGCACCGATGCTACGTACATTCTCAAGCAAGCCAAGTACAAATTCCACTGTCCAGGTTCAACCACTTCCTGGGAGTCATCAGGAGACTTGATCAGCCCATGATTGCAGGCTTAGGTCTCGCTTTCTTCTTATTAAGGGGACAACAGCTATCCTTCTATTTGTTAAAACCTTTCTATTATCTCTTAATGGGAACGTTGTCTGCTTTTTTTCATTGAGGGGACTGGAAAAAGCAATGAGGAAAGTGAAGTGAAAGGATATTGACATGCATGAGGTCTGCAGACACCCTCCTAGCTAAATTTGTGGCCTCTCTCAAATTAACAGCAGCTCCATCTAGTAGGCGTGGGCAATAAACATCTCTCTTCTGAAACACATTAGCTCTGCTTGTTTGCTGGTTTGTTTCCCCAAGTACAGCTATGGACACAAAGTGTTTTTATGAGCCATGTTAATGCTTGATTAAAAGTCTTTTGGTTATCTATATCAACTAGGGTTGCCAACTCCAGGTTGGAAAATTACTGCCGATCTGGGAGTGAACCCTGGAGATCATGGGTTTGGGAGGAGAGGAAAGGGAAGGGACCTCAGCAGGGCATAGAGTCCAAAGCAGCCATTTTCCCCAAGGGGATTGGAGATCAGTTGTGATTTTTTTGGGGGGAGGGACCTCCAGGTCGCAGCTGGAGTTGGCAACCATAACACTAAGGTCAGGAGAATGGGGACATCCAGATTTCCCACCATTGTGTAGGGTGGGAGACATTAGCCATGCTGGGGAATGAAACCAATCTACCACATGCAGAATTGCTTTCTATGAAATGTACGGCAACATCCGGGTATCAAAAAGCATCAGCTAGCTATAGACTTTCCAGTAGCAGGATGTATCACTTACAGATAGACAAGAAGGAGGAGAGAGAAAAAAAATTAAAGAAGCATTCAACAAGCTTTGAACAGTAGAAAGCATACATTATAGCCCTTTCACAGTTTGAATGGACCAAGCATGTCCTGTATCAGTATATACATTAACAGATTGGAAATTAATTGGGGAAACTACTCTGCAATGGTGAAGTCAATTCTTTTCCTATTTCCACCCAATGAAATCACTATCTTACACCTGAATATTGAAACTGGCAAAATATTTGGCAATGTCCTACCAGCAATGATAGAGGACACTTGCAGAACAAAATTTGAGTCCACTGGCACCTTTAAGACCAATAAAGTTTAATTCAAGGTATAAGCTTTCACGTGCATGCACACTTCTTCTGATTGTGCATGTACACAAAAGCTTACACCCAGAATTAAACTTTGTTGGTCTTAAAGGTGCCACTGGACTCCAACTTTGTTTGGTTGTTTCAGAACAACACAGCTACCCACCTGAATCTATCTTCATGAGAGGACACTGTAGACACTCATGAATAATATGGCATTTCATTATGGCTAAGAGTGAAACCATTTACTCCAAATCAGTGCAGAACTTCTCTGTCCTTCCAATGCACTGACCATAGGCAGAAATAGGGAGCGGTGGCGCAGGCGGTTAAAACGCCTGCTTTAACAACACTCGAGCAGCCACTATGGATGTTCGAGACCCACCGCGGTCGGGGTGAGCTCTCGACCCTAGTCCTAGCTCCTGCCCACCCAGCGGTTCGAAAGCAGACGTAATTATAATGCGAGTAGATAAATGGGTACCTACCCTTAGAAGGGTGGGGGGCACCCTCCTCCGATGAGGTGTGTGGATGGCAACGGCGGTAATAGCGACGGCGGCAATGGCGGAATACCGGTGGCGAAGGCGATGTGGCGCGGCAACGCGGCGGCAGCAAGCAGCGGCAGCAGGACTGGAGGAGTGATCCCTGGTGGCCAGCGGCAGGAACAACGGGCGGCTGTCGTGCAGCAGGAGGCACGTGATTACATCATCCACAGGCGCGGCGGAGCCAAAAGGATGCAGCCGGGGCCGGGAAAGACGTTGACTGCGTGCCGGACCAAGTGCCAGAAGAAACAGCAGCCAGCAGACGACTGGGAATGAAGCCAGCTGAAAAAAAGAAAAGAAAAAAAAAGAAAGAAAAAAAAGGACACCAGCCTCCACCAGGGTGCCGGTAGGCTGTCCCCCCCCCCTTTCAGAATAATGTGGCCGTAGTTAGGATATACAAATGTGATTAGCACTCCCCTATGTAAACCGCCCAGAGACCCCCAAAGGGGGTTAGGGCAGTATATCAAATTGAATAAATAAATAAATATAAAATAAATAAAATATCTTCCATGTGCTTCAAATATTTGGAAATCCTCAGTATAGGGGGGAAAACAACATAATCACATGTTATGAGGGTACTTGGCTTTGCCACCAAAATATGGTATCTCATATGTCTAGTAGGGATGCAAACTGATGCATCAGACGTGGCTATGGGGGGGGCGATACTTCAAGAGGGGGAGGATGGGCTACTTCACCCGCTGGCTTACGTCTCTAGAAAGTTCACGGACGCTGAAAGACATTGGTCCATGTGGTAGAAGGGGAAGGAGGCGGGGGCTATTAAACTGGCACTCTCGACATGGCGGCACTGGCTGGAGGGGGCCAGAGTGCCGTTTGAGGTCTGGACCGATCACAAAGACTTAGAGACTTTGAAAACGCCCAGGTGCTTAAATGCTAAACAATTGCGGGGGGCTGATTTTTTCTCCAAGTTCCAGTTCACGCTTCACCATTTCCCGGGCGTGGCAAACTCGCTTGCGGATGGGTTGTCACGCCTCCCTCAACATGCCAGTCAACGGGATGTCATCCTAGACTCTGTGTTCACTCCCGCCCAGCTGGGGGTGCGGTCACTACTCGCAGTCAAGCCGCCCACATTCCCACCTCTCTTCCATCACTCCACCACCACCCCGACACAGCTTGGGAAAAACGATTCACCTCCGAATTCTTGGGTGAAGATAAAACCTCGCTGGAAGGGGTGCGGGACTGTCAGCAAGGGGAGAATGGCTGTTGGTACAAGGACTGTAAGCTATATGTACCAATCTCCTTAAGGGGGGACGTTATGGCATTTGTGCATGGGTCAAAGATGGCTGGACATTCGGGGTTTGTCAAATCACTCCAGTTGCTTCAAAGACAAGTCTGGTGGCCGCAGATGCGCAAAGATCTTTCGGCATTTGTGCAAACCTGTCAAATCTGCGTGATGAGCAAACTGAGGGGGGGGGAAGCCGCCAGGCCTCTTGCGACCCCTCCCCACGCCTTCCCGACCATGGGAAGTCATTTCTATGGACTTTATCATGGATTTGCCACCAAGCAAAAACAAAACTGTGATTTGGGTGGTGGTCGACCACTTTTCTAAGCAAGCGCACTTTGTTTCTTTCCCTTCGCTTCCAACGGCCAAAGCCCTAGCCAAGGTGTTCCTGACTCATGTCGTACGGCTCCACATGTTGCCCACCAAGGTGGTCTCCGACAGGGGGACCCAATTCGTATCCAAGTTTTGGGGAGAGTTAATGAAACTTTTGGGGGTTGAAAGGGGCCTCAGCAGTGCTTACCACCCGTAGACTGATGGGCAAACCGAACGGGTGAATCAGACTTTAGAACAATACCTTTGTTGCTTCACGAACTATCAACAAGACGATTGGTGTGAATTATTGTCCCTTGCTTAATATTGCTACAATAATACCTGCCATACATCCATCGGGATGTCCCCCTTCAAAACGGTGTATGGTTATGACAGTCCTCCTATGCCGTTCCTGGAGGGGGGGCGACTTGGGTCCAGAGGATGCGGGCGACTGGTGTAAAACCTTACAAGCGGCCTGGCCCCTGATGTGTAAAACACTTGATGCAGCTAAAGCTGCTTACAAGAAACAGGCCGATAGAGGAAGGGTGGAGGGTTGGGCTCTATGGCCTGGGAACTCGGTGTATGTGTCAACTAAGAACATTAAATTGTTACGTCCCAGTAGGAAACTGGGCTGGAAATTCATTGGACCTTTTAAAGTCCGCAAAGTCATCAATGATGTTTCTGTGGATGTAGAACTTCCTAAGAACTTGAGGTCATTACATTCTGTCTTTCATTTCACCCTTCTGAAAAAGGACAATGGGTCTTGCCAGTGGCGGGAAGTCCACCCGCCTCCACCTCCCATTGTGGTGGACGGAGAGGAACATTACGAGATTTCACGAGTGTTGGATTCTAAGTTCAAACGGGGCAAATTGTTTTACATCATCGAGTGGAAAGACTTTGGACCCCAGCACCTCGAGTGGGTGGAAGTAGGGGATATTCGGGCCCCTCACATGCTCTGGAAGTTTCACCGGGAGTTCCCGGGGAAACCGGGAGGTCTTCCGGACTGGCCGGGATTTTGAACTGTGGATGTGAGGGAAGTTGGTTTTGGGGGGGGCAGTATGTCAGCAAGCTGCCAAAGGTTATTTTCTAAATGTATATGTTCATTCATTTCTTCCTTTGGTTCTCTCCCCCCCCCCATGCGTAGATGCATTTGTCTGGTCATGCGCACATCTCCCCAGTAGCCATACATTCCTTTCAGAGTACACCAGTCCTGCTTTGATGTAACGCTATCTCGCCAAGGCCACAGGTGGAAGAGCAGACGAGCTTGCTTTGACTTTAATTAGTTGGAACCGTGGGAATAGCATATCTATTTACAATTAGGTAACCGTTGCTTTCCCAAGGTTTAGGCGCGAGCGAGACCTCTTGGCTGCGCGCGGGAACCATGTTCATTGGGTGTTATGATTTTGAACTTGCTTTAACCTTTCATGCCTTTTGGGTTTTCATTATTCTTAACAGTGACCCTGTTCATGTGCTTCATGGCTTCAATAAAGTAAAACCTTCTTGCAAGTGTGTACTACGTTGTTTGCTGTGGGGACCTGACATCTACTAAGACTCCCCTAGATACTTTTCGCACATACTAGTCCCAAGACAAGTTCCCCCCATCCTATAATTATGCATTTGATTTTTCCTACCTAAATGCAGAACTTTACATTTATCCCCATTAAAACTCATTTTATTTGTTTTAGCCCAGTTTTCTAGCCTATCCTAACTCCTGACTTCTATCCTGTATCCTGGCTCTGTCCTCTACCATATTTGCTACTCCTCCCAATTTAGTACTATCTGCAAATTTAATAAGCATTCCCTCAGGTCATTGAATATATCAGAGCTGGTTTCCACACAAGCTAGTCCCACTGAAATTAGAGGGGAGGGAAATGTAAATCTTTCCTGCCAATAACTGTGGGTAGAGCCTCTGGTCATTCTATGTTCACTTTGCTCTTCTAAGGGTTCCCCCTCCCCTATTTTCCCTTAATTGTAAGCAGATGAGCAAAAACCTTCTATTTGAAGTCAAATGGCCATCCTAATAAATACAAGCCATTTTTACTACAGACAGCTATAATTTCTTGAAAGAAAATGGCATTGTCCTATGATTAACATTAATCTTTCATTCACATGAAAGTTCCCAAAGTGTCACTGTGGAATTGGCTGTATCTCATCCCTTATGAAACCATTTTACAGGAGAAATGCACAGATATTATTCAGAAGGCAATCATGTACATGTTATAGCTCATTTATATCAATATCAAGTAAATTCCATCACGGTAGCCTTTAATCATGGCAAATGTCAAGGTATTTCATCTAAAGGGGGGGGGAACCCTCTCAAAATGAGTTACTTGCATATAGCTTGTTATTTTTGAATTTGTGACTGTATTTAATGCTAGAGTCCATTTCTATCCAATGAATGAGAAGTGAGAACAGAGAAAAATAAAACAAATTGGAAGTTTGACCTAAATTTAGGGGTAGACTTCACAGAAGCAAGATTTCATGTTCACATGGGCATTATACGAAGGGCACTTCACAGTAAACTGACAGTCATTAAAAAAAATCATACTCTCTTCTACAGAATGAAAACAAAATGACTTAAGATCACATGGAAGATCTCTTTTTATGATCCACTCCTCCACTTTTTAACATCCAATCTGAAGGAGAGTTCAAGAGAATTCAAAAGTGGTGGTATTTTAGTGTGTCTTAATAAAAGACCAGTCCTGACCTGGATAGTCCAGGCTAGCCCAATCTTGTCAGATCTTCAAAGCTAAGCAAGGTTAGCCCTAGCTAGTGTGTGGATGGGATGGGAACTAAAGAATACCAGGGCTGTGATGCAGAGGCAGGCAACTGCAAACCAGCTCTAACATCTCTTGCTTTGAAAACCCTATGCGGTTGCCAAAAGTCAACTGTGACTTGAAGGGGAAAACAATGGCAATAAAAGACCAATCAAATGCCATCTTGGGTCTGAGGAGATTGGACAGGATATAAATATTTGTAAAAAATAAAATCTATTGTATGGCTTTTGGATTTTGGCTATGGGCTAACATGGCTACCTACAATTTGGAATATCTAAATTTACACATTGATGAACAAAAGCTACTGAGGAAAAATCAGCATGGATTCTGTAAGGGAAGATCTTGTCTCACTAACTTTTTAGCAGAACATATTTAGTGTCCAGTGGCAACTTCAAGACCAACAAAGGTTTATTCCAGGTATGAGCTTTCATGTGCAAGGCACACTTTTTCAAATACATTGGAATGGTGTGTAAGGTTCAAACTTATAGACAGGGAAATTAACATGTAACATGATGATGTTTAAGATATGGAAAGTTCAAAATAACAAGCTTAATGTTGTAAGCCGCCCTGAGCCGCTCCGGCGGGAGGGCGGGATAAAAATCAAATAAATAAATAAATAAATAAATAAGGTCAACAGCTATAAAGCAATAAATATGTCCGAAGAGCAGATAAATGTCCAAAGGTGTCTTTTTTAATTGTGGGAAGCAAACCAAGAATCTCCATTCTGTCCTCCCAGGTGTGAAGATAACTTAATAGCACTTTTTGAGGTGGATGCAGGGTCATGTCAGCAAAACACCCCAATATTCCTGACATTACATTCAGTATTCTAATATACTATTCTGAAAAAGAAAAACACTACAATACAGAGGATTTATAGTCCTCCTTGTGGATCTAACTTTTTAGCATTTTTCGAGAGGGTAAACAAACATGTCAACATGAGTGGTCCATGTTGTTTACCTAGATTTCCAGAAAGCTTTTGATAACGTTCCTCATCAAAGGCTCCTAATGGGATAAGAGGACAAGTCCCCTTAAGAACATAAGAACATAAGAGAAGCCAATGTTGGATCACGCCAATGGCCCATCCAGTCCAACCCTCTGTCACACAGTGGCCAAAAATACCAGGTGCCATCAGGAGGTCCATCAGTGGGGATGATAAACTGGTTAAATGGGCAGTTTTCACAGTGGAAGACAGAGAAAGAAGTACTTTTCTCCCTTTTTCATGATACAAGAAATCCTGGGCACTAAATAAAATTAATTAGCAGTAAGCTTAGAACAGATAAAAGGAAGTACTTCTTCACCCAAAGAGTAATTAACATGTGGATTCACTGCTGCAAGAAGTGGTGGCAGCTACAAGCATGGACAGCTTCAAGAGGGAATTAGATAAACGTATAGAGCAGTGGTCCATGAGTGGCTATTAGCCACAATGTATAGATGGAACACACTGTCTGGGCAGTGATGCTCTGTATTCTTGGTGCTTGGGAGGCAACAGTGGGAGGGCTTCTGGAGTTCTGGCTCTGTTGGTGGACCTCTGATGGAACCTGGTTTTTGACCACTGTGTGATATTGGACCATTGGCCTGATCCAGCATGGCTTCTCTTGTGTTATCTTAAAGAAAACAGCCACTTTCTGTTCCCCATGACATTTTGTGGGGAGCAGAAAGCAGGGGTTTAAATAGCAAATCCCTGCTTTCTGCTCCCTGTGAAAAGTCACAGGGATCCTTTCTGCACTTGGATCTAATCCCTGGTTTTATCAGAGTTCAATTCGTGACAAAAGACCTTGCATTTATCCCTAATTATAACAGCATCCATTTATCCCAGGACAATTGTGGGGTGAAACCAGGGGGACCTCAATGTAATATGGAAACAAAAAATTACATGAGATAATTAAAGGGGTGAACCCATGTGTAGCGTAGAATGTAAGTTTGGGGACAGAGTTGAAGCAGAATTTAAGGTCTAGTGTGGAAAGTACCAGGGAGCAGAAAGCTCAGAGCCATTTAAAACAAACAGCTGAATGGTGGTCCCTGCTGCTCAGCTATTTGGAAATCCCTGCTTTTTGCTCCCCATGGCTTTTTGTGGGGAGCAGAAAGCAGGGTTTAAATGGCTCAGAGCTGTTTGGAAACCCATGATTTCTACTCCCCACAAAAAGGTGTGAGGAGCAGAAAACAGGGTTTAAAATTTAAATGGCTCACAAAGCGATATGAATCAGTTCGGTTTGCAAACTGACTTATCGGTTTGTGGTTCAGTTCATGGTTCAGCCACGAACCATGAACCGAAGCGAACTGTAAAAATGTGGTTCATGCCCATCCCTATTCTTCAACTGGAGGGAAAAGAACATGGGAAGACCTGCTGGATTATACTACACCAATTGACCTCCATTTACTCTTTACTTAGCATATCAACTAAATGAATCTCCCATATTGTTAATAGAAGGATTATCCCATTTTCATTTCAGCCTTTTAAGGGACCTGTGTATTCCTTTAAGTATTAAGAGACTTTTGATCAAGTCCTGGGCTTTATGTTCTTTCAGTATGATGGGTTCCATATCTTGTGCCTTCTTCCCAGATAGGCCATGGTTGCCCAGAGATACTGATTCCATCCTCTGATTTTGATGTTGCCAGAGAGTCCTATACTGGATGCAAATGAAGGGCCAGAAAGATATTTCTCTCCCTTCCAGCCTGATTAAGTGTTCTACAGAACTTGGAAGTCTGCACATTGTTTCATGTTGTTTTGATTGGTTTTAATAAAAGATATCACACGGGCTTTGGTTATTAGATCCCTGATTTGCTACTATCAAACTGTTATGAATCACAGAAAGATAGAGCAGCTTTGAACATGATGTTCCTGTAGCGAGACCATTATGAGCCTTTCTCTTTGCTATCATACTTGGCTGGATATGTCTATAGGATCAATGCTCCTGTCTTATATCATCTTTGGTTACTGCCAAAGACCCTCTGAAGATATTTAATGATGCATTCAGTTAAAGAGGTCTTATGTCAATATTATGCTATACCATTTAATGCCAAGGTGGTTTATGTTCACTTGAACTCCATTTTATATGAAGATCAATGTGAGAGATTCCCTTTATGAAATATCTGGGTTCCAAGAAAATTAATATATTCCTGGCTTTTTTCCTCAAAAATGAAATAGATTTTCTACAAATCATCTCCTTCTGTGGTTTCTACCTTAGAGAAGATTAAAGAAGATCTAAACTTGCTTACATCTAAGACTTCACTTGACTTAGACCTGATTAGTTCTACTGGTAAATGAGATTTAAAAGACTTGAGGTATTTTTTTAATGTTCAGGAAGGTATAATAGTACCCTTTCAACTTTTGTCTAGCTGATTTATTGCAGTATTCATATTTCTCTTTTTCCCCGGCTCATTTTCATTAGAAATAACACTTTACAAGAACCAGCAGCTCTGTGAGGAGCTAAGATTACATATATTTGTGCCTTTTATACAATTTATTTTAGACATTGAAAAAATTAGATATCGTTATTGAACAAGCTGGGAGCTGGATTTAAAACAACTGCCTGAGAAAGTATGGAAGTATATATTTAGAAACATTTCATAAAAGTTTAAAATGTGGTGGTAATAATTGCTTAAAGGGAATTTATAGGTGGCATTTTACCCCATCTAGGTTATCAAAAATGTCTATAAATACACCAAGTATGTGTTAGAGATGTCAAAAAAACCCAGTGGGGTATCTATTTCCATATATGGTGGGAGTGTTATGTTGCTAAAGGATTTTGGAATGACATACAAAAAGGAATATGCGAGATTATGGACATAGTTTTACCAAGATCACCACTGATCTACTTATTAGACTACAACAAGGGGGGGACCCGCGATACTCGCGGGGGGCAGTCTCTCTCTTTCCCCCGTTCTCTCTCTTCCCCCCAGTCTCTCTCTCTCTCTGTCTCTCTCTCCCCCCTTCTCTCTCTTCCCCCCAGTCTCTCT
>NW_015172571.1:403787-419795 GCF_001447785.1 Gekko japonicus
GGGCGGGCGTCCTCCTCCGCATCACCCCTGGCCACTCCCGATCCGTCTCCGCAGGGCTCACCTGGCCGCCCCCCCTCCGTCGCTCTCTTTTGTGGCTGCCTTCCCCCCCTCCGAACCCCCCTCGCTGCCCTCCCCCCACCCCTGCTCTGGACCGAGGCCCGGCGGCTTGCAGCCGGCCAGGCCTTGCGGCCCACCACCCCCCGCTTCGAAACGATGGCGGGGAGGCCGGCTGCAGAGCATCCCCTGCGCATGCGCAGGGGATGGTCTGTCAGTTTCGGGGGGTTTTAAACATCCCCCGATATTTTTTTGCAGGTTTCGTATTTTTGTGCACATGTGGGGACTGGCCCACGTGTGCACAAACCTCCCCTGGCCCCCCAGCTGCCCCCGGAGCGCTGATTTAGCGATCCGCACTCCGGGGGCAACTTCGCTATTAGCTATATAGATTTATAACAGCTTTATAAATATCAGTAGCATTTGGCAATGCATTTATTCAGCCAGAATGATACTGGCTCAGAACTGGAAACAAATATATGTTACCAAAATTGGAGATAATAGTTTGGGAAATAGTGGTTTCTGATGTTCATGGACAAAATTTCTATGCTAAAACAAGATCCACCAAAGAAAACAAAAGCTGAGAGCATTTTTGCATAGCAGTGGTCTCTCTGTATCACACTTCAGAACAAGAATCCTCTACAGGAATAAGTGAAAGAAGAAGAGTTGGACTAGATTTGAGAAATGAGTATGGATATATTAGGGGAAATTATTATGTGTGGAGAATAATTACTAGTTATTTACATATATCTTTTCTACCTTTATAATAAATAGCAATAAAACATATAATGTCCTAATAAATGACAGAAAGAAAAGGCAAATTATGAGAGTTGACAAATCCGGTTTTAAAATATATACATATCTCTGTGCTGCCAACCAGTTCATGGCAAGCTTAAGAGTTACAGAATGAGCTTCAACAATATAAAGCTGATGAAAAGGCGAAACATGAGGTCTTTTTCAAAGAGATCCTTTGGAGTGAAGGCAAAGGGCACAAATATATGTAACGTTTGCTCCTCGCAGAGCGGCTGATTCTTGTAAAGCGTTATTTCTAATGAAAATGTGCTGAAAAAAAGAAGAGTATGACTACTTCAATAAATCAACTAGACCAAAGTTGAAAGGGCACTATTATACCTCTCTGAACATAAAAATGATGTCAGTCTTTTAAATCTAGGTGGATCTTCTGAGATTTTGGAAACTAAGCAGGGTCAGTTGTGGCTAGAAGGGAAGTCCAGGATCGCTATGCAGAGTCAGGCAATGGCAAACCACCTCTGTACATCTCTTGCTTTGAAAACCCTATGGGGTCATTATAAGTCAGCTGTGGCTTGATGGCAACCACCAGCACAACACATAAATAAATACAGGAGAAGGGTCTAAATTGAGACAATGTGTGGTGCAGTGGTTAGAGAACTGGATTTGAACTCTGGGAGGGAGAGGACTTGCATTGAAATCCTTGCTTATCCATGAAGCACCAGGGGACCACTAGGGAACCTAGGGCAAATCCCACCTGCAGTCTAAGTCCATGGAGTAACTCTTTATCGATTAGTGCTGTTAAAGTGCAAGATGATATGCAATTAATTCATTTACAGATGCTATGTTGCAGAGTTTAGGATGATATCTGTGCTTTTCATGAGGGCTGTTTTGGTGATGGTGCTCACCAATATTGAGTACCAGCACCTTTTGCGGAGCTCTCCCAATTCCTGATCCTCATGCACCGCTGGTGACTCATAATTAAGGCAATTGAGTATCATAATAAACATGCAATGAACCACAATGATTTGTGTATATTACGAAAAGAATATACTTGATTCTGTGCATTACTGTCCCAGATGTGTAATGCCAACATATGGAAAAGTAAAAGTATTAATAGGTATAAAGGGAAAGGTTTGACACATCCCTGGTCCAAAATAAAGGCTTGTGCACGTGTGATGGCAGTAAGATGAATATAATAACATAAGAAGAGCTCTGCTGAGTCAGACCAGTGGTCCATCTAGTCCAGCATCCTGTCTCACATAGTGGCCAATCAGGAACTCTGGAGGTCCAACAACAGGGCATGGGGGTCAAGACCTTCATCTTATGTTGCCTCCTGACACTGGTATTCAGAGATTTACTGCCTCTGAATGTGGAGGTTCCCTATAATCACCATGGCTAGTAGCCACTGACAGACCTATCCTCCATGAGTGCATCAGTACTCTCACAAGAGAAGTATCAACATGATTCTGTAATGTCAGGTGATTCCCCTAACATTCACAAAACTCCAGAAAATGATACGTGCAAACTTCACACTCAGCCTACATGTGTGAGAGCAATGTACACACTTGCACCTTGAGGTTTCCATGTTCAGTTCAATGGACTTTTCTCCTGCACTGATGTGAAATGAAAAGACCCTTGTGAGTGGATGCACTTTGTTTATGCATAACTGGATCAGGATAACTATCTGAGCGAATACCTTAAGCAAAGTCCTCAAGGTTTCAGTCTCCCTGGCTTTTGGTAACGTGATTTGAAAAAACAAACAGCCAATCCCAATTAAACACAAGAATCCATGCCACTCTTTCAGCATAATGATACAGAATGTGAACATTCCTCTAGTTAACAGACGGCTACGAGAGTTCATTTTCTACCTTGTTCTTCAGAACTGCACATATTAATGCCGATTCGGAAAGCACCCTTGAGAATCGTTATTGTTCTTAGACTGATTTTGGTCTTGAGAATATTTGTGCCCATTACAGCCCTGCAGATGGTAATTCTGTGGCCAACTTGTCCTCCCTCACATGTGTGCTATGATGCTCCTAATATTGCACAGCCAAAGCTCAGACAGCATGAATTATTCAGCACAGCAAGAAAAACAGCTGCTGGTCTTATTTGTCTCTAATTTGGAAATGTAGAAAACGGTTTTCAAGGCCGGCTGGAACAACAAAGGAAGGAAGGGCAAACTATCACTCAACATTTTACATGCTTCAGTATCTGCTGCAGTGGTAAAAGGATGCCACAGATTTGAATCAGATTTGTTAGGAATAATGTTTTTGATTGCATTAATGGTGGGATACCAAGATGGATCAAGATGGGTAGCCATGTTAGTCTGTCTGTAGCAATAGAAAAGAGCAAGAGCCCAGTAGAACCTTGGAGACTAACAGAATATGTGGCAGGGGATGAGCTTTCATGAGTCACTGCTCACTTCTTCAGATACAGCTAGAATGGGAGCCCATCTGTCCTATTTATTGAAAAGTGGAGTGATTTCAGATGCCAGATGATATTAGCAGGCAAATATCAATAGCAGGCGAATAACAATAGCAAGTGAATAACAATAGCAGATGTGTTTTGATTTAGGTGAGGTATGCATTTAGGTGAGATATGCAGAGGGGCAATAGGCATGGAGAAATCAGCATTGGTAATGAGACAGGAAACCTAGGTCTCAATTCAGTCCAGGTGGATGCATTCTCTTGAACGTCATTATCAATTGCAATTCAGCAGAATACGAGTATGTGTGCTTAGGCACTCTGTGCCACTAGATAAATATTGGATTGGATTGCTTTAAATAAAGATCATTTTGTGACCTCCCAAGCTGAATGCAGCCCATCAGTGACATATTACAGTACTCTAGAGGCATGGTAGAATCCCTCTTTTCCCTTCTTCCATGTTACAGAAGCTGGGGAAGGATGGGAAGCACAGTGCAGACCACCATGCGTGACAGATGGATTATATTTGGCTTACCAGGTCACAGGTTCTGGTTTAAATGCAGAGTTGGATCAAGACATTTCACCACCCCAAGCGCCCTCCTGCCATTGCCACTTCTGCCAAGACAGGTGACAATACTGGACCTTTGTAGAAGCAGGACTGTTGCAGCAGGCCACAACAGGTCAGAGGGTCTACAGAGGCAGGGGGATCCAATAGATATTGTTTACCTTGACTTCCAGAAAGCTTTTGATAAAGTTCCTCATCAAAGGCTCCTAAGTAAGCTCAAAAATCATGGGATAGAAGGACAAGTCCTTTTATGGATCAAAAACTGGCTAGTTCATAGAAAACAGAGAGTGAGTGTAGGTGGGCAATTTTCTCAGTGGAGGGTGGTAAGCAGTGGGGTACCACAGGGATCAGTACTTGGTCCACTGCTTTTTAACTTGTTCATAAATGATTTGGAGATGGGAGTAAGCAGTGAAGTGGCTAAATTTGCGGATGATACAAAGTTGTTCAAGGTGGTGAAAACCAGTGAGGATTGTGAGGCACTCCAAAGGGATCTGTCAAGGATGGGCGAGTGGGTGTCAACATGGCAAATGGGGTTCAATGTGGCCAAGTGCAAGGTGATGCACATTGGAGCCAAAAATCCTAAATATAAATACACATTGATGGGGTCTGAACTGGCAGAGACTGAGCAAGAGAGAGATCTTGGAGTTGTAGTGGATAACTCACTGAAAATGTCGAGACAGTGTGTGACTGCAATAAAGAAGGCCAATGCTATGCTGGGGATTATTAGGAAGGGTATTGAAAACAGATCAGCCAATATAATAATGCCCCTATATAAATCAATGGTGAGACCTCATTTGGAATACTGTGTGCAGTTCTGGGCACCACACCTTAAAAAGGATATTATAGCTTTGGAAAAAGTGCAGAAAAGGGCAACTCGAATGATAAAAGGGTTGGAACACTTTCCCTATGAGGAAAGGTTAAAGCGCTTAGGGCTCTTTAGCTTGGAGAAAAGACGACTGAGGGGTGACATGATCGAGGTTTATAAGATTATGCATGGGAAAGAGCAGGTAAAGAAAGAGGTACTTTTCTCCCTTTCTCACAATACAAGAACTCGTGGGCACTCCATGAAACTGCAGAGCGGTCGGGTTAGAACGGATAAAAGGAAGTACTTCTTCACCCAAAGAGTGATTAACACATGGAATTCACTGCCACAGGAAGTGGTGGGTGCTACAAGCATGGACGGCTTCAAAAGGGAATTAGATAAGCATATGGAGCAGAGGTCCATCAGTGGCTATTAGCCACAAGGTATAGCTAGGGGCTCTGGGGCAAGTGATGCTCTGTCTTCTTGGTGCTTGGGGGGGGGGTCAACAGTGGGAGGGCTTCTAATGTCCTGGCAAAAAATTTTTTGGCAATAATAGCAGATGTGTTATGATTTAGGTGAGGTATGCATAGGAACCTGGAATGTAAGATCTATGAATCAAGGTAAGCTTGACGTGGTCAAAAATGAGATGGCAAGACTGAACATAAGAACATAAGAACATAAGAGACGCCAATGTTGGATCAGGCCAAAGGCCCATCCAGTCCAACACTCTGTGTCACACAGTGGCCAGAAATACCAGTGCCATCAGGAGGTCCAGCAGTGGGGCCAGGACATTAGAAGCCCTCCCACTGTTGACCCCCCCCAAGCACCAAGAAGACAGAGCATCACTTGCCCCAGAGCCCCTAGCTATACCTTGTGGCTAATAGCCACTGATGGACCTCTGCTCCATATGCTTATCTAATTCCCTTTTGAAGCCGTCCATGCTTGTAGCACCCACCACTTCCTGTGGCAGTGAATTCCATGTGTTAATCACTCTTTGGGTGAAGAAGTACTTCCTTTTATCCGTTCTAACCCGACCGCTCTGCAGTTTCATGGAGTGCCCACGAGTTCTTGTATTGTGAGAAAGGGAGAAAAGTACCTCTTTCTTTACCTGCTCTTTCCCATGCATAATCTTATAAACCTCGATCATGTCACCCCTCAGTCGTCTTTTCTCCAAGCTAAAGAGCCCTAAGCGCTTTAACCTTTCCTCATAGGGAAAGTGTTCCAACCCTTTTATCATTCGAGTTGCCCTTTTCTGCACTTTTTCCAAAGCTATAATATCCTTTTTAAGGTGTGGTGCCCAGAACTGCACACAGTATTCCAAATGAGGTCTCACCATTGATTTATATAGGGGCATTATTATATTGGCTGATCTGTTTTCAATACCCTTCCTAATAATCCCCAGCATAGCATTGGCCTTCTTTATTGCAGTCACACACTGTCTCGACATTTTCAGTGAGTTATCCACTACAACTCCAAGATCTCTCTCTTGCTCAGTCTCTGCCAGTTCAGACCCCATCAATGTGTATTTATATTTAGGATTTTTGGCTCCAATGTGCATCACCTTGCACTTGGCCACATTGAACCCCATTTGCCATGTTGACGCCCACTCGCCCATCCTTGACAGATCCCCTTGGAGTGCCTCACAATCCTCACTGGTTTTCACCACCCTGAACAACTTTGTATCATCCGCAAATTTAGCCACTTCACTGCTTACTCCCATCTCCAAATCATTAATGAACAAGTTAAAAAGCAGTGGACCAAGTACTGATCCCTGCGGTACCCCACTGCTTACCACCCTCCACTGAGAAAATTGCCCACCTACACTCACTCTCTGTTTTCTATGAACTAGCCAGTTTTTGATCCATAAAAGGACTTGTCCTTCTATCCCATGATTTTTGAGCTTACTTAGGAGCCTTTGATGAGGAACTTTATCAAAAGCTTTCTGGAAGTCAAGGTAAATAATATCTATTGGATCCCCCTTGTCCACATGTTTGTTCACCCCCTCAAAGAACACTAACAGGTTAGTGAGACAAGATCTTCCCTTACAGAAACCGTGCTGAGTCTGCCTCAATAGGTTTTGTTCATCTATGTGCCTACTAATTCTTTCCTTAATAATGGTTTCCACCAATTTACCCGGTATCGACGTCAGACTGACTGGCCTGTAATTTCCCGGATCTCCTCTGGAACCCTTTTTAAAGATGGGAGTGACATTAGCTACCTTCCAATCCTCAGGAATGGAGGCAGATTTTAAGGAAAGATTACATATCTTTGTCAGGAGATCTACAAGTTCACATTTGAGTTCTTTCAGAACTCTCGGATGTATGCCATCTGGGCCTGGTGATTTTTCAGTTTTTAAGTTGTCTATCAGTTTTAGGACCTCCTCTCTCATCACCTCAATCTGACTCAGGTCTTCCAACACCCCTCCTGAAATCAGTGGTTCTGGAGTGGGCAAGCACTTCTCATCTTCCACAGTGAAGACGGAGGCAAAAAATGCATTTAGCTTCTCAGCCATTTCCCTATCATCCTTCAATACTCCTTTTACCCCTTGGTCGTCCAAGGGCCCCACTGCCTCCCTGGCTGGTTTCCTGTTTCTAATGTATTTGAAGAAAGTTTTATTGTTGGTTTTTACGTTTTTTGCTATATGCTCCTCATATTCCCTTTTTGCCTGCCTGACCTCAGACTTGCATTTTATTTGCCATAGCCTGTGTTCCGTTTTATCAGCCTCACTGTGACTAGCTTTCCACTGCTTAAAGGAATTCTTTTTACTTTTTACAGCCTCCATTACTCTGTTTGTTAACCATGCAGGCTTTTTCCTATACCTGTTTGTGCCTTTCCTAACCTGCGGAATATATATTTTTTGAGCTTCTAGGATCGTAGTTTTAAATAGATCCCAAGCTTCCCCAATTGTTTTGACCCTTTCTACTTTTCCTTTCAGTTTCCTCCCCACGTGTCCCCTCATATCAGAGAAATTACCCCTTTTAAAGTTAAAAATGGTTGTGTGAGTCTTTTTGGCCAATTCTCTATTTGTACAAATGATGAACTCAACAACATTATGATCACTGTTTCCAAGCGGTGCAATCACTTTTACATCTCTCACCAGGTCTTGAGTGTTACTTAGGACCAAATCAAGGATCGCCTCTCCCCTGGTAGGTTCCGTGACCATCTGCTCCATAGCACAGTCATTTAGAGTGTCTAGAAACTCAATCTCTTTTTCCCGACTAGAACACATATTGACCCAATCAATGTGTGGGTAGTTAAAATCACCTATTATTACACAGTGTTTTTGTCTAGTTGCTATTCAGCAGAATACGAGTATGTGTGCTTAGGCACTCTGTGCCACTAGATAAATATTGGATTGGATTGCTTTAAATAAAGCTCATTTTGTGACCTCCCAAGCTGAATGCAGCCCATCAGTGACATATTACAGTCCTCTAGAGGCATAGTAGAATCCCTCTTTTCCCTGCTTCCATGTTACAGAAGCTGTGGAAGGATACGAAGCACAGTGCAGACCACCATGTGTGACAGATGGATTATATTTGGCTTACCAGGTCACAGATTCTGGTTTAAATGCAGAGTTGGATCAAAGCATTTCGCCACCCCAAGCGCCCTCCTGCCATTGCCACTTCTGCCATGACAGGTGACAATAGTGGACCTTTGTAGAAGCAGGACTGTTGCAGCAGGCCACACCAGGTCAGAGGGTCAACAGAAGCAGGACTTCTGAAGCCTGCCTTAGACCGAAACAGGGGTGCCAGGTGCATACACCTCCTCCTGTGCTGCCTTTGCCATTTTGATACCCTAGCCCTTGAGTCGATTGAACAGAGCCTGTTTAGGTGGATTTGGTCTCTAAGGCAAAAGGATTGGCTGAAGTTCTCCTCACTCACTGGTGGTGGAGGAGAGTGCTGTCAAGTTGCAGCTGATTTATGGCAACCCCATAGGGTTTTCAAGGCAAGAGATATTCAGAGGTGGTCTGCCATTGCCTGGCTCTGTGTAGCAATCCTGTACTTCCTTGGTGGTCTCCCATCCAAGTACTAACTGGGACCAACTCTGATTAGCTTCCCAGATTTGACGAGATTGTACTGGCCTGGGCCATCCAAGTCAGGTCTCCCAACCACTACCAGCTGTATATTCAATGGTATCCATCACTGAAGATGACAGAGCATTCCCTAACAAGTGTACAGGCCTGAAATAAAACCATATGAATCTGACTGTTTTTGATGGCGAACTTTGATCTCAAAATCTGACCTTCAAGTTTTGGGATTGGTCTGACATCAGATTTTGAAATTTCTACAATTAGCTGAATTACTTAGAATGTTGTTGTTGTTCAGTCGCACAGTCGAGTCCGACTCTTCGCGACCCCATGGACCAGCTCCCGCCAGGCCCTCCTGTCTTCCGCCGTCCTCTGAAGTTGGCTCAATTTCATGTTCGTTGCATCGATGACACTGTCTAACCATCTCATCCTTTGCCGTCCCCGTCTTCTTTGACCTTCAATCTTTCCCAGCATCAGGGTCTTCTCCAGTGAGTGCTCCCTTCTCATTTGGTGGCCAAAGTATTTGAGCTTCATTTTCATTATCTGGCCTTCCAGGGAACAGTCAGGGTTGATTTCTTTTAGGATTGACTGATTTGATCTTCCCAACCACTCCCAACCACTACCAGCTGCATATTCAATGGTATCCATCACTGAAGATGACAGAGCATTCCCTAACAAGTGTACAGGCCTAAAATAAAACCATACAAAGCTGACAGCTTTTGATGGCAAACCTTGATCTCAAAATCTGTTTTGGGATTGGTCTGACATCAGATTTTGAAATCTCTACAGTTAGCTGAATTACTTAGAATAGAATGTACTAAATGTTATACAAAATATGGACTGCTACTGTCCATCTATTGTACTATCAAATACTGATTTCTGCATGTTTGATATTGTCAGATGTTGAGTGTCAGGTCAGATGAAGACTATCATAGAATCATAAAATCGTAGGATGTTAGAGTTGGAAGAGACCCTGCAGGTCATCTAGTCCAAGGTCATCTACTACAAATCACTTTCAAATTTTGTATAATATTAATCACATAATGTTAAATCCTGTGAAATACTGACTGCTACTGCATGCTGGGTCAAATGCCGATTGCTAAATCAGATATTACAAACTTCTATCTGCTGTTGCATGCCAGAGGCCACATTGTTTCAAATGTTAATTGCTGCTGTATACACAGTTGATAACTGATGCTGAATGCCAAACTTTCAAACACCTAGAAAATGTTTCGTGAATATGTGACATCAACATCCACAGAGCATAATTTTAAGAACTTCCGGGAACTGAAATTCGTTTTGGCTCTCAAAGGCTAGCTTTAGCAAGGGTTCCCGCTTCCAGCAGGTGGGTGGACCAGATAACTTATAATATATATTCCAATTGTTCGTTCTCATTATTTTGCTTTTATCTTGGTGCTTCTGTCATGGTGCACTGAAGTCAGGAATGACTTTTGCCTTCTCTCATAACACAATCTTGCATTCCTTCTCTTCTGTTGATGCATTAGGGGCTGGGTCAATTAAAGATAGGAGACAAATCTATCAGAGCATTTGTTAAAGGATGTGTTTTTACTTAGTTGTTGAGGTCTGCTTTATATTCTGAGTTTATTTTTATAAATTGGGGAGGGACAGTATATTGTAATCCACCCTAAGCCTTCAAAATAATGCAGGAGAAACACTCAAACAGATAAAGAGAAAATGAAATCAGCAATATGTATTTAGATCTTTGGGATTTTAGTCTTTCATTTTCACAAATATAAATTGAGAATAACACCATTTGAAACTAATGTAAAACCAGTGTAATGAGAGAGGAGAAAAAGCTTGTCTGCGCTTTGAGAGAAGATTGACAGTAAGACAAATTTAATGAATAAAGAATAGATTATATTGGGAGTGAATAGCAGATATGGGGAAACTAAAGATGATTCAGAATGTATTCCAAAATCATGAGCTTAATCCTCAAAGGCATTCAACGTCTCTTTGATATCAACCTCAAAGCAAGGGATTAGTCTGCCTATTTTTGTTCCACCCACCAAACTGTACTTCAGATATTTAAATAATACCATGTTTCTTGGACAGTGATACACTATCATAGACCATTAAAGGCCTCACTTTCTTCAGAGAGAATGAGATCAATATCCTCAAACAGATTGCTCTCTTGTGCTTCCTTCTGGAAATCTGAACACCACTTAATTTCCAGAGGCCTTAAACAGAATCTTTATTCACAGACCAACTGTCTTAGGTATCATTTGGAATATGAACACATAAGGCCTGGTTCTACACAATAGAGCTTACTGATTATACGATGTTTGTCAAGATTACTTGCCAAATCTCTCCATCATTGTAGACAATGATATGCAATGTTGCCAGGAATGGGTCATAGGGACCATATCTTTTCCCATTGACACTGGCTCTCAATTTGCTTCCTAGTTAAAACTTTGGACCTCTCTCCCCAGAAAAATCCGTCTGTTGTCCTCTACTATTGTCTTCTGTCAGAGGGTGAAGACTTTTTTGGTGGTTGTTGTTTGGCATAGTCCCACTACTAACTGTTGTTGGCTCTCCTTCCTGGTGTTGGTTTTATATGTTTTTAGTGAATGTGTATTGAATTGTTTTATAAATGTGTGTAAAGTGTAAAGTGTGTAAAGTGTAAAGGAGCTGCGGTGGCTCAAGTAAAGTGGCACCAAGTCACAACTGAATTATAGTGACCCTGTAGGGTTTTCAAGGCAAAAGACGTTCACAGGTGCTTTGCCAGTGCCTGCCTCTGCACAGCAACTCTGGACTTCCTCATTGGTCTCCAGTCCAAGCACTAACTAGGACCGACCCTGCTTAGCTTCTGAGATCTGCTGAGATCTGGCTCGCCTGAACTATACAGATCAATAGAAAAGAGCAAGAGTCCAGGAGCACCTTAAACAAAATATGTGGCAGGGGATGAGCTTTCGTGAGTCACTGCTCACTTCTTCCGCTGGACTCTTGCTCTTTCTACTGCTACAGACAGACTAACAGGGCTACCCATCTATACAGATCAAGGCATTTAGAATCATAGAATTACAGAGTTGGACGGGACCTCCAATTCATTAATATATACTTGATTTTAAATATTGTTTTAATGTTGAAATGTTTTGATGTTCACCACCTTGGGGACCCTATTTAGATGAAAGGTGGCATAGAAATGTTTAAAAATGAATGAATGAATAAATGAATGCATTTAAATGAATGAATAAATAAATGTGTACTATCTGGGGTAAATTATTTATTTTAAAAACCCTTTTCAATCACAGTGTGCCTTCTCTGTGTTCCGGAGGTTATATGTCCCATGAATCAAGTTGTAGCCTACTTATGGTGACCCCTCATGGGGCTTTCAGGGCAATAGCCATTCAGAGTGGGTTTGCCTTTGCCTGCCTCTGCATCACAACCCTGGACTTTTTTGGTGGTCTCCCATCCAAGTACTCACCAGGGCCAACCCTCCTTAGCTTCTGAGATCTGATGAGATCAGGGTAACCTGGGACATCCAGGTTAGGGTAAAAAAAGTAGAACCATGAAGAAGGAGGAGGAGGAGGAGATTGGATTTATACCCTGCCCTTCACTAGGAGTCTTAGAACAGCTTACAAACTCCTTTCCCTTCCCCTCTCCACAGCAAACACCCTGTGAAGTAGGTGGGGCTGAGAGAGCTCTGAGAGAATGGTCCTTGAGGGAACAGCTCTGACAGAGCTATGGCTTGCCCAAGGTCATCCAGTGGCTGCAAGTGGAGGAGTGGGGAATCAAACCCCGTTCTCCCAGATTAGAGTCCATTCACTTAACCACTACACCAAACTGGCTCTCTTTAGAAGGAGGACCATAGGAACACAGACACCTAGATAACTTCCATTCTTTCAGACAGTTTGGAATCAGAACTCAATGTCCAACAGCTAGTGAAAGTCCTTGGAGCACAACACAAACACTTTTGATGTCAGGGGCTAGAAAAGAGTATGTGAAATCATGATATTGTTGAGGTGAATTTCTGAGGTGGCATACCAATTCAACATATTAAATGTACATAGGCCTCGGTCACACGGGCAGGAAACTGCAGAGGAGAAGCGTGGCTGTTTGCCCTGGGGCAAACTACTGCGCAGTTACGTGATCAGACCTCCTGTGGAGGTCCTGTGGAGGTACCGTGGAGGTTCCATGGCAAGGGAGAGGTGCCGATCACAGGACAAGCCGGCGCACAACGAAGAAGCGCGCGCCGCGGCAAACTGTGTTTTATTTTTGTGTACATGACAAATGCGCATGCTCCGTTGGGTGCGCATGCGCATCCACAGAGACTTGGACAAAAAACACACACCTTATTTGCAAGGGGACATGGGCGGGTGCCGGATGCCACCGGAAACGCGATCAGACGCCCGCCCTTGCCCCGCAGTTTCCGGAAACTAGTACCTCCAAGGTACTAGTTTTTTGCCACGCAGTTTCAGCTGGAAGCCTCGGTTGAGCCACGGGAGTGCTACGCTTCCCAGATGTGCTGGTGAGATCGCGCCCGGAAACTCCGGCTGTTTTCCGTCTCACTTGTGTGGCTTCTCTTACGTGTGACCGCAGCCATAGTAACTTTTATAAATGAACAAATATGTCACATGAAAGCATAAATCTCCCTCTGATGACAGTGTCATCTAGACCAGACCTCAGGGACAAGATCAGAAGTTCTGAAACTATGCTACTTACCTAAAAAGGTATTTATTTAGGAATGTGGATGTTTGCCACGAATGCAAAGATACCTTCCTCAAAAAGAAAATCAATAACTGATGGGGTAAGTTATATGACAGAAAATTACATTTTTACTAAGAGTGAGCAGAAAGTTGAATGTTGAAGAATACAAAGTTTAGCAGAAAGCAAACTGATGTCAGGGGCTCGAAAAGATCATGTGAAATCATCATGAAATTGCTGCGGTGAATTTCTGAGGTGTCATGCTACCAACTCAACATATTAAATGTACATAGTAACTTTTATAAATGAACAAATATGTCAAATCTCTCTGTGATGACAGTGTCATCTAGACTAGACCTCAGGGACAAGATCAGGAGTTCTGAAACTGCTACTTACATAACATGATATTTATTTATGACTGTGCATGTTCACCACATGTACAAAGATACCCTCCTCAAAAAGAAAATCGATAACTGACGCGGTAAGTTATGTAACAGAAAATTACATTTTCACTAAGAGTGAGCGGAAAGTTGAATGCTGAAGAATACAAAGTTTAGCAGAAAGCAAACTGTAAAAAAAATCTTCCTACTGAAAACCAAGTTTTGGCAGTAGAAACCAAGGGAAGATGATGGATGGTAGAATGTATGAAGGAAGAGACATACCATAGTGATAAATGTTGTGTGAGGTTGCTAAATAATACTTTCACCATGGTGGATATCGATGGAGATGAAACTGGGCCCATATGTCTTAGGTCCTATCATTCACACGTTCCACATTTAACGATGCAATGTCAAGTGTCTTTCATGTGTGAAAGAGACATTAAAGATCACATAAAAGAAAAAGAGGATTCATTATATCACCTTTAAAAAGCCAATGGCTGACTGCGTCTCTGGCTTGGACTCTGTGAATGAGTTCCATGAGTGCTAGATAGTCTCTGCTAAGACACATGCATCCTCTTCTGCTAGGACTTTTGTTTGCACAAGAGACTATTGAAAACCATTGATTTTGCAGAAACAAAAATCTCAGTGTAAGAAAAAGTGTGCTATGCAGCAGAGAATGAAGAATACACAGAACCAAAGATTCAAGAATACCTAGGATCCTAGCATACACAGAACCTAGGATCCAAGTCCCTATGAAGAGCCATCTCACTAAATTAAGAGGCATTTGAGTAAAGAAAATGACTTCATGGTAAAAAGGCTGGAATAAGTCTTCAAATGCCATTTGTGGACAACAGGATCATTATTTGGATTTCCTATGCAAGGAACATATGAAAAAGGAGAGCAGACCAGCATCTCTCAGAAATACACAGTACAATGAGCTTGATGTCGTTTTATGGGAATAATACACTATGGGCTGTGGACTATGCCATATTATTGAGCACTTTTGGGTTTGCTGTGCTTGTTAACAGATGACAAATCTGCTATAATAAATTTTAAGAATGACATACTATATGTGACTTGGTTACACTGGGGTGAAATCCCACCCCTGTCCTACCACTCCAGTGAGCAAAGTTTATTTATTTAAATATTTAAATATGCTTTCCTGGTATACCCCTCAGATAACATTATGCTCAGAGGGTAAGAACTGCCTTGTGGCCCCCAGCCCCAGAGAAATTAGGCTGCCCTCAACTAGGGCCAGAGCTTTTAGTGCCCTGGGCCCAGCCTAGTGGAACCCTCTACCGAGTAACACCCATGCCCTGCGGGACTTGCTACCGGTTCCACAGGGCGTGGAAGGCAGAGATGTTCTGCCAGGCTTTTAATCGAGGACAGTGACTGTGTCCATCTGACCAGCACTCTCCCCCCTGCAAGCCAGTAGCACAATCGGAACGTTGATCGCCATCTCTATTTTAAAGTATATTGCTACTCTGGAATTGAGGGATTCTGCTACTCTGGAATTTTATTGTGATTTTTTATTTGTTTTAAACTGTATGTTTTAAAAAAAAACAACAGAAAACGTTTATTGTTATGATATATATAGAAAAGGTACAAGGTAGAGGATTGAGTATAGATAACAAGGTTCCATGAACACAACATAAAGTACATTAAGCACATTGAGCATAGTTTAAACCATTAACATTAGCGAAAGTCACGTAGAAGAAAAACTTTAACATAACTTTAATTACCATATAACATTATTTGATATTTAATAACAGAAATTGTCTCCCAGTCAAATTTCTCCATGGTAATTTTCTCTAAAATAGGAGCCCATTTATCTAGTGGGTTATACAGTTCACACTCCATTTGATGTATGGTATTGTATATTGAAAATTTTTCTAATAAAAAGAAGTCCCAAAGTTTATGTGTCCATTGATTTATCGTGGGCAATTTCTAACTTTTCCAGTTTTTAGCAATTTAGCTGCCGTAATCATAACATTGATCAGCTGCTGAGTCTTGATTGGATAGTCATCAACTGGCCACAAATTTAACAATATCAAAATAGGGTTCATTGGTATTTCGTAGCCTGTTAAAACTTTAATTCTTTCAATGATTTGCCTCCAAAATTGCTGGACTTTAGTACAACCCCACCAGTTGTGAAAGTAGTCTGCCTTATTTCCACATAATTTCCAGCATTTGGAGGAAGTGTTTGGATATATATGTGCCAGTTTAGCCGGGGTTAAATGCCACCGGTGCAGTACTTTGATCGATGTTTCTTGTATAGGGAGAGATTTAGATATTGTTTGTTGCATTTTCCAGATGGTAATCCATTGGTCCTCGGCTAATTCCTG
>NW_015172571.1:419835-425797 GCF_001447785.1 Gekko japonicus
CCTGCTGGAGGTCTTTATGCCAAGAAGATTGGTAAGTATGTGTTACAATAGAGCTTGAATCAAGTAGTTGTAAATATATTTTTGCAATTAGACCTTTCTTTTTAAATGGATTCAAAAGTAAAAGTTCAAATTTTGTAATAGGTTCTAGTATTTCTTGTTTAAATTTCGTGGTGTTGATTAAATTTTGTATTTGCAAATATTCATACCACTTGATTTTAAATTTAAATTTTCTTTCCAGATCTAGTTTCGGGATTAATAATCCATTTTTGATGACATCTATTATCCGTGTGCTATTTTTTTTCCTTCCAAGTTTGGTAAGTATTTAAATGTTTTGCAGGTAAAAACCAGTCTTGTCCTGTAAAAGTAGATAATTTAGAATACAAAGATACTAATTTCGATTTATATTGGTACCATACTTTTAGGTTAGTTTTTAAGTATGGATTGGTGATTTGTTTTAAGGCTTCTTTACTACGGCGGTGCCATATTATTTCTGGGATAAATGTGTTGGAGCAGTTAGGCTGTTCCATAAATATCCATTGCGGTTTTGCTTCCACATGATATAATTTTATGATATTGGCTATATTCGAAGCGGCATAATATACCGTGTTTTCCCGAAAATAAGACACTGTCTTATATTTATTTTTTCTCAAGAAGACACACTAGGGCTTATACCACAAATGCATAGAAATCCTGCTAGGGCTTATTTTTGGGGTAGGTCTTATTTTTGGGGAAACAGGGTAAGTGTAGGTCTGGGACTGCCAGGCCTCCCTTTTTCCGAGGCATACGTAAAGTGTTATGTTTAATGCGAGGAGCTTTAAGTTGCCATAAAAAACTATTTATATCTGTTTGCCATCTTTTAAATTATTGTTTGGTTATGTATATAGGTAGTGTGCGGAACAAGTATAAATATTTGGATAAGATATATGATCTCAAAATAATAATGCGATCGCTCCAGGGGGAAAAAAAATTATTCCATTGTAAAAGCTGATTTTTTGTTTGTTTGTGGAGTTCTGAATGATTTACTTTAATAAGGTCATTCAGATTCAAAGGGATCTTTATCCCTAAGTAAGATAGAACCGAAGTTGTCAATTGAAATTTATAAGATGTTTGAATACTATGAATTATTTGTTGAGTTCGATTAATAGGATAAATTATTGATTTGTTGTGGTTAATTTTCAGACCTGAAATACTGCCAAGCAGTGTCAATACTTGGCTAATTGTCTGAAGTGATTTAATGGGATTGGTAATATAAATGATAACGTCATCTGCGAATAGACTTGTTTTTGACTCCAACCAATTAACTGTAATGCCAAAAATTGAAGGGTTGTTTCTTAAAGCGCAGGCTAATGGTTCGATCGCCAATATAAAAAGAAGTGGTGATAGTGGACACCCTTGGCAGGTTCCGCGATACAAGGTAATAGAGGGGGACATTGCCCCATTAATTAATAAATTAGATTTAGGTGTAAGATAAATAGCATGAATAAATTTTTGAAAAAGGGGGCCAAATTGCATGTGTTTTAGTAAGGCTTCTGAATAACTAGTTTCCAAAGAATCGAAGGCTTTCTCCATGTCAATTGAAAGCAAAAGGGATTGATGTGTAACATTGGTTTTAGCCGCATTAATTATGTCCAAAGTTTTTCGGATATTATCAGAAATATCTCTAGAAGGAACAAAGCCCGACTGATCTTGATGTATATATTGTGCTATAATGAGTTTCAATCCGTTTGCTAGGATGGTAGTAAAAAAATTGTAATCTGTATTGAGAAGTGCTATAGGGCAGAAAGCTTTTGGATCAGTGGTATCTTTCTTGGGAATTAAGATTACGTTGGCTGAGTTCCAAGTCTTGGGCATTTTACCCGTCTCCAAAATGGAATTGCAAGTTTTCTGGAAGGGAATAAGATAGTGTGGTAATAATGCTTTATAGTACTCTGCATTGTACCCATCAGGCCCAGGTGCCTTGTTATTCTTTAATTGCCTAACTGCTTTTTCAATTTCTTGATGGGAGATTTTAGATTCAAGTAATTCAATGTGATCCTGAGTCAATTTGGGTATGTGTGAGTTATTTTTTTAAAAAAATTGGATCTCAATTTCAATGGGCTTAGAAGAAGTGTATAATTCTGTATAAAAATCAGTCATAATTTGTATAATATCTGGGGTTGTATGGCAAAGTTTTCCCTTCGCATCTTTAAGACTCGCAATATGTCTTTCACTTTGTTTGTTTGTTTTTATTTTCCAAGAAAGGTATCTCATGTGATTTGGACTATTTTTAATGTTGGTTTGTCGATTGTTAAAAGTAGTTTGTTGAATCCAGGATGTATCTGTCATCTCAAGCTGCTTTCTTACATTGCTTAGTCTTTGATAGACTTTTTTACTACAAGTTTTTTTGTGTAGAGTTTCTAGTTTTTGGATAGTGTGTAGTAGCTCCTGACGATGTTTGTTTTTTTCTCTTTTGCAGTGTGCCATTAGGGAGATACACTTGCCCCTAATGACGGCTTTAGATGTGTCCCATAGTAAAGAAGCTGAAACATCTTCTTCATCTGCTTGGCTAAAAAAAGTTTTAATTTCTTGTTGGAGTTGTTCAAAAAGCTTAGGTTCGAGTAATAAAGTCTTGTTAAATTTCCAAAAATATTGTTGTTTACCTTGTTTATTAAACTTGATCAAACATTCTACCGACGCATGGTCTGACCAAATTTGGGGTCCTATATTAGAAAAAGTTGTCTGATTTACAACGTCATCAGAAACAAAAATATAATCCAATCTGGTATATGTTTGGAATTGGTTGGAAAAAAAGGTATAGTCTCTCTGAGTTTGATGATGTACCCTCCATACATCAACCAAGTGGTAAAATTCTATTAAAGATTTTAAAAAAATTGAAGTTAGTCTAAGTCTGTTTTGATTCTTTAGGTTTTTGCTAGTTTTGGTCGAAGATCTATCCAGATTATTGTCCATCAATAGATTGAAATCCCCTCCTAAAATCACAGATCCCATTTTAAAGGATTGTAAGGCTTCTAAAGTTTGAGATAAAAATTCATATTGTTGGAAGTTGGGGCATATAGCGTTGCCAAGGCTATAGGTTTATCATGAAAAAGTCCTTTGATAAAAACATACCTACCCATTGTATCAACTTTAGTATCCAATATTGTAAAATTGGTATCTTTAGCGATTAATACTGTGGTACCTCTTGATTTAGAAGTACCATAGGATAAGATTTGGGTTGTAAACCATGTGGAAGGTAAAGCTAACTTGCCTTTTTTTATATATGTTTCCTGAAGGAAAATCACGTTTGCTTTGGTTTTCTTTAGTTCAGTAGCAATGCGTTTTGCTTTTATTCTGTTATTTATTCCACAGCAATTTAGAGTTAAGATTTTTAACTCAGCCATTGGTATATTTTCTTTGTTTAAGATATATTAAAATACTTACATATTTCCACTCAAAGTTAACATAGAGAACCCTGCCTACTATTATACTAGTTCTTTTTTCCAGCAGAGTTAACTCAATGGTCATTAAAAGCCAGATACAGTCAAACAAGAACAGTGAAATTTTTAACAAGCTCTTTTCAGACGAAATATCGTACATCAGCATTATAAGCTCAATACCAAACTTTAATTTTGTCGCATCTATAAGAAAAAAAATGTACCAGGGGTACCTTGTGCACTTTACTTTGGAACCAGTCAAACTTGAATTAGAACAGTAGTTAACACCAACAAAAGTTCCCCCCTCCCTCTTCCCCTTCCCCCTACATAAAGACAGATATTAAAGCTCATATCTATTAACATTCTAGCTTTTATGAAAACGCGGTTCTCAATGGTGTGATATCCTCTCACACAGAGCTCTAATAGCTCTTCTCCTGGAACCGCTAGAACATAAATAAAAAAAACAAAATAATAAATCCATTCTGTCATGGAGGTTCTTCTGACCAACCCGAGTTGTTCACCCCTTCCCCTTTTTAAGATTAATAAACCTATAGTAGAGATCACCACCTTCTATTCGTATATAAAGTATTTAGAAAGTAAACATGACTAATATTTAAAAAGTTACTTAGAGATCAATACGTCTTCTATGAGGAATGCGATTCCACTTGTTAGGAGTTCCACGTTCATCCCGTTTTCTTTTCTTTTCTTGCGCTGGGTCGACGTCCATATCTTGAGATGTTTGGATTCCTAGCTCCTGAAGCATCGCGATCCCGGTTTCGTAGTCGTTAGCCTGGTAACTAGTACCTTTGTAGCGCACTTGCAGGTTTCCGGTGGAAGCCCATCTATAACGGATTTGAGCCTCTTGTAGTTTCTTGGTGATGGCTTTCAGGCTCCTCCGAATTTGTAACGCCTCAGGGGGGATGTCTGGGAAAGCTTGAATATCAACATCGTTGTATTTAAATGATCCTTTGGCTTTTGCTTCCTGAAGAATTCTGTTTTTAATGGATAAATCCATAAATTCAGCCACAATATCACGTGGCCCTCTCCTTTTCTCTGCTGTTTTCGGCCCCAATCTGTACGTTCTAAGCAGCAATGGCACCATATCGTCCTCAAAGGGGATGACTGTGGTGAGCCATGTAGAGAGAAAGGTAGCCAGGTCATCATTGCCTTCAGCCGATTCAGGGAAGCCTCTGAATTTCAAAAAGCGTTCTTTCGCTCGGTGTTCTAGCATGAGTATGCGCTCTTTCGCCCAAGATTCATTCTCCTGCAAGCTTTGGATATCATTCTGATTAGCAAGAGCAGCTTCGAGTGCCGTCTCTGCAGTTTTAGCAATATTCTGAGTTGGAATTGTAAGTGTTTCCAGTTTATCAGCTAGGGGTTTCATTATTTCGTTTATGTTTTCTAGGATCTCCCGTTTTAGCGTTCCAAGAGAGTCTTTTAAGTCTTCTTTGGTTGGGAGATGCCCAGTATCAAGAGTTGTACTCCCACCCGCCGCCATTTTGTCTGGCGCTAGGTTGTGCATCCCGGAGCTTTCGTTTGTTTTAGAAGAGTTAAAGAAAGTATTAAGTTTTACCGTTTTTAGTTTTCCTCGTTTGGCTTTCTTTTCAATGCTTTTTCCCATATTCCATCGGCTGTTTTATTCGGTGGAATCTCTGCTTCTTTAGGGGATAGAGGGAGTTGGCTCGGAGAGAGATCAGATCGCGTCCGCCATCTTCGGCTGGCGCTCCGCCCCCCCATCGGGTCCGGGTTTTCTTCCAGTTTTAAGATTTGTAGAAGAGATTATCCTGTTTCCTCATCTGTGGCCACAAGCTGGCCGCCTTGGTGAAAAACCATCAACTCTTCTGGCATAATCCATCGGTATTTATAGTCTGCTTCTCGTAGTTTCGACGTGACGCTCATGTCTGAAGCATTCCTCCAAATTAAATTACTCTTCCATTGGCTTAGACTAGAGCAAGGTTACTTGGAGGATGTCTGGACCCACCCTACTCTGTGGCCAGAGATTTATTTTAAGGTAGTACAGTTTCTTTACCTCATTGGGCTGATATCAAGGCACCATTCATACATAATGGCTTAAATCCCCCCGTGTTCTTTTTTTTTTTGAACACAATTTTATTTTCATGAAAATATTGACATATCATCAGTTCAAGTTAATATTTCAGTTTTAACCCCATACCAATATCCCCAATTTACTCTCTCCCTCCCCCAGGCTTCCCGCAATGCTTCCCCCCTCGTCACTCCAGCACAACTTAAGATAACATCATATTCTAACTTCAATATTGTTCCAAATATAGTAAGTTATGTTTCACATCCCAGTTCTTTTCTAGGTAAACTTTAAAGTCTCTCCACTCTTCATAGAATTCCTGATCTTCTTTGTTATTCAATTTTTTTGTAATTTTGTCCATCTCCGCCATAAACAAAGTTTTTTGTATCCATTCTTCTAACTCTGGAATTCTTTCTTGTTTCCAACATTGTGCATAGAGTAGTCTCACCGTTGTAATCAAATACCAAAATAGAGTCCTTTTTGTAATATTCCGTTCTTCCATTTTAAG
>NW_015172571.1:426300-497135 GCF_001447785.1 Gekko japonicus
CAACCAAATCTGCAATTATGTCCTTCCAAAGTAAGCAGTTTTTTGTCTTTCAAATTAATCCATTTTTCTAACCATACTATACAGACTGCATCATAGTACAAGCGCAAATTTGGTAACTGCAATCCCCCTCTCTCTTTAGCATCACACATAGTTTTCATCTTAATTCTAGGTTTCCTGCCCCCCAAAACAAATTTTGAGATTTCTCTTTGCCATCTATTCAATAAATCAATCTTAGTCACAATAGGAATAGTTTGAAACAAAAACATCAATCGTGGTAATATATTCATTTTGACTACGGAGATTCTCCCCAAAAGCGATAAGTTCATAGTATTCCACTTTTTAAAGTCTTGTGTTAGAATATTCCATAGCTTTTCATAGTTATTTTTATAAAGATCGATGTTTTTCATTGTTAATTCAATTCCCAAATACTTTGTTTTCTTCACCACTTCACACTGTACCAGTTCTTGTAAGTCCTTTTGTCTTTTTTTTGTCATATTCTTACATAAACGTTTAGTTTTGTTCTTGTTTATATAAAACCCTGCCAGCGCGCCAAAGTCTTCAATCTTTTTTAACAACAGCGGTAGTTTTTCTTCTGGTTCTTCAATCCCCCCGTGTTCTTTGATGGGTGGAAGGATCCATGTCACAGATGCCCACTTCCTTCCTCTCACAGTAGCCTAAAATGCCCCCCAGTTTTATTACTGGGGGTCTCCTATCCCTCAGAAACAAGATTTTGATGGCATTTCAGGCTGCTGTGGGAGGGTGTGGCAAGACAGTTGTGCTCCATGAGCAACTTCCACCTGCAGAGAAACTCTGGGGGATCTAAACCAATGTTTCTCAGTGGAGGCTGTTTACACATTTCCACCTGAAGCCAAAGGGAATTTCTAATTATTTTCAAACAATCCTGTCCCCTATGAAAATAGCTAGACAGTGGATGCTCCTGGATACAGTTATCAACCTGCACGTGGGGCCTGGAGATCTTCTGGAATGACAACCAATCTCCTGACTACAGAATCTATTCCTCTGGAGAAAATGGCTGCTTTGGAGGGTGGACTCTATGGTGTTATATTCAGAACAGATTTCTCCCCTCCCCAAACCATGTCCTTCCCAGGTTCCACCCTCATATCTCCAGGAATTTCCAAATTTAGAGTTTGCAACCCTACCTCAAGGATACATTGTTTCAGCACAATGGCCTTGAGAGCTCTTTAAACCGGGTTCAGTTTCTACCTGTTAAAAAGTTTTTTTTAAGGTACAGAAGACTTGCCGAAATATTTTTTCAACCTTTACAGTCATTGGAAAGATTTTGATGAGAGCAAAGGACAAGAAGACCATCCAAGGTGGATTACAGGTGATCTGGATTCCAGAACTACAACACAGCCTCAGGAGTATTTTCTACTAATATTTTATTGATATCCATGCCCTGTGGGACCTTTTACAATTCCACAGGTCTTGCAAGACAGAGATGTTCTGCCAAGCCTATGGTTGAGGGCAGCAACCATTTCCAGTTAGCCTGGCCTTTTCTTTCTGTCTCCCAACACAGGATAAAGATAAAAACTGAGGTATTTCTATGCACTAGCTATAAAATGTTATTGTATTGTGTAAGGCGTTTTGTTTTAACTTGATGGTGTATGTTATATATTTAGAAGTGTTGTTCCCCACTTTGAGCCCTATGTAGTTGGGAGAGCAGGTTATAAATGGAATAAAATAAGTAAATGAATAAAAGTAATTAGGCTATCTGGATGAATGGGTGCAATGGTACAAATTCCGTTGCCTACAGAATAAGGAAGAGAAGCGAGGGGGCCATGACCAAGAAGAGGAACAGCTTGAAATTCTTCTCCAGACACTTTGTGGAACAATGTATATATTTTAACAAACTAAAAGAATAGGACCCAGCAATTTAAATAGCAAAGACAAACAACATATTGCTGAACAAGTTCTTAATGTAATAAATATAACAATACAAATGTTATTTTGATTGTTGTTTTGTTTCAACAGATGAATACATCAGGAGACTGAAGTCTCAATGCAGGCAGGACGAACCTTCCCAGGCTTGACTGTCCGTTTCGACTTTTCGTCTTTATCAAACGTCCTATCAACAATAAAACAATTTGATAGTAGGGGAAGCCAACTCTAAAGGAAGTCCATTTGCAATATTTCTCAATAAAAGTTTTTTGATACATACAGTTTGTAGAAGTCTATCTTCAATACATAATTTTCATCAATATGTGCAAGTATTCTATAAGTATAAATATAAATACATTAAGTGAGATAATAATATATACCAATGTCATATTTACCAATTTATACACTTCAGACAATGATACAAAAATATATCTTTTACATTTACAAGAATCCTTATGATCACAGACATAATAAAAAGGCATCTTACCAAAAGTGGCTACTTCAAGCTCTCAAGATAAACAGTTCCCTTCAGGGTAATGCATTTGAATATGTATAACAAGACCTTCAATATAAAGTGCAGCAGGCATCACATGTACTAAAGTCGAAACGGACAGTCAAGCCTGGGAAGGTTCGTCCTGCCTGCATTTATATTTTAACAAAAACAGATGTGTGCCAGCTGCTTTTTGTAGAATTAGATGCTCAACCATGTCTTTTGGTTGTGGGTTCTCTTTATGTACACACTTTTGCACACGAACCCATACCGTCAATAACCAGGAAGTGCAACATTGACAGTGGCCTGCAGTGCTCCCTTTCCCCATGCTTTTTGTAGTAAGTGTGTGTGGGGGGGGATACCAGCATGGACAAGTTCCAACTGTGATGCCTCAGAGGAAAGGTTGGAAAAAAATATGTAAAAACTAAAAATCCTTACAGATGTTTCTACTTTCACTCACAGTGGGAGGTCAAGCAAGGTTGGATCTTCTTGACTCCCTGTAGGGAACAGTGGTATTATGTGCTGTCATGATGTTGCCTTAGTTCCCAGGGGATAACACAATCCCCCTGTGGGCTGATTTACCATTCTCACCTACACAGCAAAGCAGGAATATTATTTAAAGCCGTATAAGATGGGATGGGGGGGGGGAGTTCCCAGATAATAAAAAACACCAGGGGATAAAACAAGACCAAAAGGGAGCAGCTGAGACTGATGGCCCCCAAAGAACAGCAGGGAAGTCATTGACTACAAATACCTTTCTTCACTCCCTGGAAATTCCCTGCCACTAGAGATAATTTTCTCACAGCAGGCAAACCTCTGCAAGTGAATCCAGATGCTTTTTCTAGTAGCAGATTCAAACCAAAGTTCTCTTTCTTTCTCCCTTCCTCTTTTCCTAGTTCAGTATCTCAAGCGAGGAACAATCAAGGCTGTAATTGGAAAGTTAATCAGGTTCATCTAATAAATCAATTAATCCAGTCCTATGGCAAGGTGTCCATTTGTGATTGTCTCGTCCTTACCTTCTGACGATGATCTAAGGTAAGAAGTACACAAGCAGAGAGAACAGTGTGATTCAGTGCTGTGAACCATAAACTGATATCTTCAAAGACTTTGGTTCCTACATTATTTTTTAAAAAAATAAACTTTCATTTTTTAAAAAAAAGTACACTTGAAGTGTGAATATTTTAAACATATATTTCCAGATATGTTTATGAGCCAGTGCCGGGGCCAGGAGAGTGGTCAAAGCCTAGGATAGAGAACAAGGTCAAGAGGCGGTCCAAGGGTCAAATGCTAGACCAGAAGCTGGGGTCTCAAGGATGTCCAGAGGCTTATTGAGTTGCCAACTCTGGCTTGAGAAATTCACGGAGATTTGGGGGCAGTACCTGGGGATGGATTTTGGTTCTCCTAGACAATGGAATACTATGGAATACGCTATGGTATTCCATAGACTGGATGGAATACCATAGAGTCTGCCCTCTGAAGTTGCCATTTTCTCCAGGGGAACTGATCTCTGTAGTCTAAAGATCAGTCATAATTTTGGGAGAACTCCAGATCCCACCTGAACCTGAGACCAAGTGCTATGAGGAAAGGCTGAAGGAGCTGGGTATGTTTAGCCTGGAGAGAAGATGACTGAGGAGCAGTGTTCCCTCTAAGCTGAGTTAGTGTGAGCTAGCGCACAATGTTTTACCCTTCAGCTCACACATTTTTGTCTCCGCTCAGGAAGGAAGGCTCGAGAGCAAACTAATGTATGCAGCAGCCAAATCGCTGCCTCACAACTTTAATGCCAGTAGCTCACAAGGTAGAATTCTTGTTCACAAGACTCCACAGCTTAGAGGGAACATTGCTGAGGAGGTATATGATAACTATCTTCAAGTATTTGAAGGGGTATCATCAAGGGGATGGTGTGGAGTTGTTTTCTATTGTCCCAGAAGGTCGGACCAGAATCAACGGGTTGAAATTAAATCAGAAGAGTTTTTGGCTAAACATTAGGAAGAACTTCCTGACATTTAGAGCAGCTCCTCAGTGGAACAGGCTTCCTCGGGAGGTGGTGGGCTCTCCTCCTTTGGAGGTTTTCAAACAGAGGCTAGATGGCCATCTGACAACAATGCAGGAATTTAGGGAGATCATGAGAGGGAGGGCAAGGAGGGTTGCCTCAGTGCTTAGTTCTTGTGGCCCTGGGGTCATGAGGGAAGCAACAGGAATGACTGGAACCATCAGTAAGGTTTGTTGACCAGACTAGGGTTGCCAACCTCCAAGTGATAGTTGGGGATCCACCAGATTTACAACTCATCTTCAGGCTACAGAGATCAGTTCCCCTGGAGAAAATGGTTGCTTTGGAGGGTTGACTCCATAGCATTATACCCTGCTGAGGTCCCTCCCCAAGCTCCACACCCCAAATCTCGAAACATTTCCCAACTCAGAGATGGCAACCGTGGTCCAAACAGGATTGCTGGGGGGCCTGTTTCACAATGCCATCTTGATCAGAGTTGCTCCTTTCTAGGCCCATTTACTTCAATGGATTTAGAAGGGTGTAACTGTACTTACAATGACATTGTCAGGAAGTCAATGGACTCTGCTGGTAAAGGGAGACTTCCTGGGGTTTAGAGCTTCTTACAGCCCCTGGAACTGGCTCACCAGCAGCCCCAGCAGTTCACCTCATGAGGCAGAATCCCTCCTAATCCCAGGATTACCAGGTTGAAACCTCAGAGTTCCTGACAGGTGGATATCTATGCCATTGAGTCAGAACTGGGTGACGCTCTCTCTTGTGTGCATACCCAGACCCAGGTTTGCAGCCATACAGAAAGGGAAAGCTCTGATAGCATCTTGCAAAACCATTATCCTCTCTACACTGGATTATGACAGAAGTACCAGCATGAATGTTCATCATTGATTTGATTGACACTGTGAATGTAGTTGATCACCCCATGTACAAGGTTTATATCACCTATTTTCAGTTGATGCAGAGCTGTTGTGTGCTCCATACTTCCCTGGGAGGTGAGAGATTTTATGATGAATGCTACCCAGACTGGGTTTGTTTTTAATGAGAAAATCCTAAGAGAGTTACTATTTATAAACTTTTTAAAACTTGCAAATGTGCAAACAGAGCACAGGGCGAGGACAAAGAGGTGATTAGGGAAACAGATCAGCAATCCAACATCAGATACTTAGAGAGACCCTATGCCTTATACTTTCCACCACTTTGGAGTTCTCTTTATTTCTCTTAAGTACTCTCTCATACAGAGAGAGAGAGTGTGAGAGAGAGATCTCTTCCCTTTAGCTTCAGGGTTCTGCCTCACCTTGTCCAAACTCTGACAGGTAAATCATTCAAATATATAGATTCCCCACCATTCTGAAAACAAAATCTGAAGGTTATTTTTATTTGGGATTTATCTATGGTTACATTGTAAAAGCTGTGTGTGTGTGTGCATGCGCACGCATTTTCCTTTTACTATAATTGCTTTTACAATATATCCTTTTTAAAATACAGTGGGCAAAAGTGGTAATAGCAGAAAATTGGAAAATGTGAGCATTAAGAGCTGGCAAAGTGAATTCTAGCAACTACCTGAACTGCCAAGACTGAATGAAATGTGCTTAAAAGATGGAAGATAGCAAAAGCTGATATTTTTGATAGACAGGAAAATGTTTATTTTCTGGCCACATAAATTCGGTTGGAGTATAGCTAATTGTTACTAAATATTAATGGCTTACTTGTATGTGCGGCTTTTATCCTGTGATCACTGTACAGCTTTTTCTTTAAAAATCAACAAATATGCTATATATTGCCTGCCCATGAATTCTCGTTGATAAAATAACAGCCAACCATACCGGGCCAGTAACCAAAGTGTCACTTTTCAGTTAAAGTAACTTCATGCATTTGTCTGAATCTCATTGAACTGTAAGTCCCCTCCTGTGATGAAAATACCTATGTGAAATGGTCCTTTGAGAAGAGGCTGGATCAATGCAAGCTATTAGATGGTGCTAACCAGGAAGTAGTGTTTTTGAACATGCTCACAATGGGATTTCAGTGAAGACAGTGTGAGTGTAGGGCAGGCGTGGGAACTGAGTGCCACTGTCTGAAGTCAATAATAAGAATATTTTTCTATGCTGGCATTCCCCCCCCCCCAGCACGTTTTCCTGCAAGCTTGTCTTTGAAGGAATAAGGAAATATTTGAAGAAGAAGAGATTGGATTTATACCCCACCCTTCAATCGGAGTCTCAGAGCGGCTTACAAACGCCTTTCCCTTCCCCTCCCCACAACAGACACCCTGTGAGGTAGGTGGGGCTGAGAGAGCTCTTTCCAGAACTGTCATTGAGAGAACTGCTCTGACAGAACTATGACTCTGATCCAAAATGGGAACAAAATACTTTCATTCAATCAGGGCTATTGAGCCAGCGTGGTGTAGTGGTTAGATCATCGGACTGGGATCTTGGAAACCCAAACTTGAATCCCCACTCTGCCATGGAAACTTGCTGGGTGACCTTGGGCCAATCATGTGCTCTCAGCCTAACTTACCACACAGGGCTGTTGTGCAGATAAGATGGAGGAGAGCAGAATGATGTAGGTCACTTCCGGTCACCACTGGGGAGACAAATGGGCTATAAATAAAGTTAGATAAATACATAAATTTATCACACTTGGAGTTCTTGCACATGGGTATTATCCAAGTGGGGATTAGAGCCGAAATCTTACCAGTCCAACTCTAAGATTTTGTACAATACACCACATTATCTTTGACAAATAGTTTTCACAAGGGCAGCTGTAGGATTTGTGGATTCTTTACCAACAGAAAGCCATTAGTGGGCCAACAAACCATACATTTATTCTAAAGGCAAAACAAAAAAGTATTGGGGGAGAGGTTAGGAGTCTTTGGGATTAATCACAGCCATAATAAAACGTGGAAAATATCCCAGTGTTTGGTCATCTGTCTCAACCACATCAATGTTCGTTATCATTAGGTTGGGTTCTTTTCACTACTTTTGCTCAAATAAGACCAAAGGCAAAACACATATAAAAGATAAGTGCTTTCTGCACTAATCAATATGAAACAACATGGCTGTTTTTTCCCCCATGAACATCATTTACAGTCCTCAATCCACTCATCAACAAGCACTAAAACAGTGGAAAATGTGGATATTTATCACTCTGATTGGCAGGGCAAAAAGGTGTTTAGGAAAGGAAGAGCACTTGCATTTGGTGGAACTGCAGACAACACCAAGGAAGACTTTATAGAGCAATAACTGATACTTTGGCCTCCTTTACACAGACTTGCTGTTGCAAGAGAACTGCATTCCTCCTGTACAATCCCATGTGACTGCAGTAAGTGTGTGAATACCACTGACTGTTTGAGCTGGTCCAGGACTTTCCAACCCAATTACAACACTGCCCCAAAGAAAGATGTACCCCAGGCAGTTGACCCCTCACATGTGGTTTGTATAAGGTTGCCAGATGCACTTACTTGGCTGGTGGAGGGCTCCTGACGTCCTTCCAGGATACCAGAAGTTATGTCAAGTGACTTCTGGTAAAATTGGAAGTGCAGGCCTTGGGATGATGATGTCACTGGAAGTGACATCATCACATCAGGGCCGTCGAGGGTGACACTCTAGTTTTTGGACAAAACTCTATGGTGAATTTGGCTTTAAACCATAAAATTTTGCCCACAAACCAGAGCATCCCCCCAGCATCCCCAACATGATGACTTCACTTCCAGGTGATGCCATCACATCAGAGTATGCACTTCCAGTTTTACTGGAAGTCACCTGGGAAGGTCAGTTGGGGTGGGATCCCCCTACATCACTTCCAGGTGATGCCATCACATCAGACTATGCACTTCAAGTTTTACTGGAAGTCAACTGGGAAGGTCAGTTGGGGGTGGGATCCCCCTCCCGCACTGGTCAGCTGGATGGTGGCAGGCAAGAACCCATGAAGGTGTGGGTTCCCCTGCCCCCACCTGGGGACTGGGAACCCGAGGTTTGTATGTACATACCACCACATCGGACCACACCATGATAGGTTTCTATGGTTTTCTAGTTAGGCAAACGAATGGTTGGGGAATGGGGGTGCACTTACCAGAGAGGGGAGGGAAAGAAAAGAGCTGAAGATAAACGTGACACCCCTACATCACCTGGAAATGATATAGGAATGTCAGGAATCACACTCTGGTTTGTGAAAAAACCCTCTGTGGTAGAATTGGCTTCTAACCATAGAGGTTTGCCCCCTGACATCACCAGAAGTGATGTAGACACATTGTGCTTATTTCTGCCTTCTTGCCTGGGGGTGGTGGTAATTCCCCCTGGTGGCCAGCTGGATGGTGGCAGAGAGGAGCGCCGGAAACCAGGGACCCCCACTGCACCCTATAGAGTTGTCAGCCTCCAGATGGGGCCTGGAGTTCTCCCAGAATTATGACAGATCTACAGATAAAAGAAACCGTTCCCTTGGAGAAAATGGCTACTTTGGAAAATGGAGTCTATGTCATGATAATTCACTGAGGTCCCTGAAGTCTCCAGCCCCTCCCTTCCCCAGGCTCTACCCACAAAATCTCCAGGAGTTTCCCAACCCAGGGTCAGCGACCTTGCGCCATGGGGAAGTGGCATGAACATGGCTCTAGGTGCATTTGAGAAGACAGAAATAAACCACCAGTCATGGTTGTTTATTCCCTTACCCATGTACAATGCCACTGATTTCAACCCTAAGTTTTTTCCAAGCATTTACTTTCTTGCCTGTACCTTACCCACAGACTTAAAGAAAAGCAACACGGCACTGCATGGCTTTGTTGTAAGTGTTCATGTTGAGAGATTGACTGTCCTCCTGCAAATGTAATGGCATTGCATATTTTGGGGGGTTGCTCCTCTAAATTATCACCACCACCACCAAGCATGATTAGTTTTTTTCCCAAAACACTGAAAACAGCTCTATCCCCCACCCCCCCCCAGTTGTGTGCAGTCCAAGATTAAAGATGGGCAGGAATTGCCGTGCCAATAAGTTGCAATTTTGTTAGCAATGAAGCGGCGAAGAAAAACTCTCTGAAATAGATGGTCTGTCCTCCATCTCCCACTGTACTATAATAACTAGATCTAGAGGAGAAAGTGTATGTGTGGTGGGGGAAAGAAACAAATGTCCAAGGCCTATTGAAGCATGATAATAAGACTTATGAAAAAAGTGATCCCTGTGAGGCCTCATTACAGGCATTCCTCTGGCTAAATAACAGCTTCGGAGGGCAAGAGAGGCATCTTTACAGGAGCCTTCCCTAACCAAAGTGGAACATTTATGTCTAGCTCCGTCTTTTGTTTCCCCTCTACTAGTATCAGAGCAAGCCTGGCTAATTGGTACATAATACACTTTGTCATACATTTTTGTTGTGCCGTCGTGTTTTTGGCCATCAATATAACATCCTTTCCTTAACACTGAGGCATAACTGTCTCCAATTAAGTGATGAAAAATGACATCCTCAGGACCCTGCGCTGTAAAGTTGATCTCATCTGTCTGAAGGATGTACACTGTCATATATATATATATACATATACATACACACACACACACACACATATACAGCCTTGATGATTGAAACAAACAAGCAAACAAACAAACAAAAAAACCCCTCCCCTATTTTGTCCAAACCAGAAGCAATAACCTGAGTTTTTCAGCACAGATTCATTTGTGTCGTATTGAAATAAGAAGCTGCCGGAGGGAATGGGTGGATCATCTTTTGGACAGTGGAGAACAAAATTACATTATTGCAAGTGAAGCAAGGGGGAAGAATAACGCATTATGTTTTGACGAGAAAAAAGTCAATTTGCCAGCCAAAAAAATCATGACATTTTCATTGCTGCTGTTATTATCTGTTGTTGTTATTGTTTCTCATTACCCACAATTTTGGAGGGAAATATAGCTGGTATAAAAGGGGTTTGTATAACAGATGAGGGACAGCTTCCTGCGCTCAGAGAACCAGTAGAATCCACATATTTAAAGGACCAACTTCCACCACGTGCCCCATGTGTCAACTACAGTCGTCATCAGGCTGCTGCCTGCAGACTGTTACCCCATTTAAAGTGACCTGCTAGGTCTAGACTCTGGGGAGGAGGGAATTATTTGGGGTTTTATTTTGTATGTTTTAAATTGCAACTTGTAAGCCACTTAGACCCATGAGGAAAAGCTGAACATAAGTATTTTAATAAATAAATAAAATATAACAAAGTGGGCCTTAACATTAGATAAGTCTTGTTGTTACCTCATCAATATTGTCTGTTGGTGACATACCAAGCAGTAATTGTCTCTTTACAGTGCACAAAGGTGGTTTGCCCATTTCTGCATATTCAACCTTTATTCAAGGGACATAATATTTTTTTTCCTGGCCAGTTGGCAACTTTAGTTATAGAGGCTCCTATGTCAAGCTTTAGTCTCATTTCTGAAAAGTATGCACCCGGAGAGTGATTTCGGCTAAGCATACCTTTATTTAGTCAGGAACAAGACACCTTACCCGGCTCGCAGGCCGGCTTATATTCCCTCAGGGAAACCCACCACCAAACACACCACCACTCCCAATAGGCTATTTACAGTAACCAAGAGACCTATTGGCCTCTTGGCCTGGGCCCTAGCCCTTTCATTGGGCCTGGCTAGGATCCTACTTGCCCATTGTCTTTTGGTCTGAAGCTAGAGTTTGTGCCTGGACAAGTCCAGGCATGCCCGGCCCTGTCAGGGCCTGATACACTACAATTTCACTTCGTTCTCCTTCACTGCTTGCCATGTTTATGGTGGGAGGGAATTCCTGAGGGGAGTGCATGGGTGTTTAGAGTGGATGCTTTTAGAGGCCATAACTGTTCCTTAAGCTGTGCCCCACTACCAGTTCCCAAGGGAGCTAGTCTTGGAGTCTTCTCTGCCAGGCTGGGCTGTAGATAGGGCACCGTATATTTATATCTGTCAGGGTTGCCATAGTGACCTAGGGGCTGAATGGTGACATATGCGTGAGATGTGGGGTGTAGTTTGTGTTACCTATAATAGAGGATTTTCCATGCCTTTTGTTAGTTCTGACACAGAGCCTGTTTCCTAAAGTAAGCATATCTCAATAAACTACTTAAGTGTGTTGTGGAGAGTGTCTTAACGGGGAGACCTTACGGAGAACAAGAAAAACTGTGAAAAAGTGACGCTTAATATATTTCTTTAAAGAATCATAGAAAAGTGAACAAAAATAATATACATAATCATAGAAAAATATATTGATGGTGATCTCCGGAATGTCTTGCCGTTTCGAAGGAAGATCTTCTTCTGAACAAAGATGTGGGACAAAAACTGTCTCTCAATAGTTCATATCCTCTGGTGACATCTCACAATTATCAAAGAAGATTTTCAATAATCATAACAGCTGTAATGTATAGTAGAACCTGCCATGGGCTAAGATGATTGTAACTGGGAGACCTGACATCCTATTCGTTTTGTGGAAATCACTGATTTTCTCCATTTATTTCTTTGAAGTCCCAGCTGGAAATGTGAAAAAAGGCAACTACCCCATGCATTATTCCTGTTTACAACATAAGCCAACTGCTAACTCCAAAGCTGCAATATTCTATATTTTAGGGGGAAATGTGTATAGGAATACTGAAGGCTAGTTCTCACACATAAAAAAATAATTGCCAGGATAATTGGGGCAGGATGCAGAGAGTCCAAGAAGAGTAGCTCAATAGGACAGGAGAACACCTGATAAGATCTCAGCTTCCTACCCCCTTTTTTTGTTGTTCAGTCGCACAGTCGAGTCCGACTCTTCGCGACCCCATGGATCATCTCCCGCCAGGCCCTCCTGTCTTCTGCCGTCCTCTGAAGTTGGCTCAATTTCATGCTCATTGCATCGATGACACTGTCTAACCATCTCATCCTTTGCCGTCCCCGTCTTCTTTGACCTTCAATCTTTCCCAGCATCAGGGTTTTCTCCAGTGAGTGGGACCAGGTTTAAATGCTGCATCTTACCTTGGGCTCATAAAAAACCCTAACTATAGATGGGCATTTACTAGAGCACGGCTCGATGTTTTACCCTCAGCAGTACTTTATGGTAGATATACCCGGACCCCCATGCATCAGAGAATTTGCTCCTGTTTGTTAGAACAGGTGGAGTCTGCCTCCCATATAATACTTCATTGCCCCTTGTATGATGAAGAGAGACAGCAGTTGCTGACTCCCCGTCTCTCACGTTTTAGCGCCCTGGCTCATTATCTTACATATGATGAGGATTGTTTGATGAAGTTTTTATTGGCCGATACTTATGATTCTGTCACACGCAATGTTGCTAAATATTGTTACTTGGTAATCAAAAAGCGCAGAATGTATTGTAACTCGAGCCAGTTATGATGGAATTGACCGGTTTGGTATTTTAGTAATTAAGGCCATAAGGATCCTATGTTGTAGATTCTGTGCTGTACTATTTTGGTCTATTTTGCTGGTCTTATGACTGTTCTTAATAAACTTACTTACTTACATCTGCTGAGTCAGGAGGAAGCGTGCTAGTCAGAACTCCCAGTCTCTATCTGTGATCCGGCTGAGGGCTTCCTTTGCGGTGTGCACCATTCGCTCCGCTTGCCCGTTGGTTGCGGGGTGGAAGGGTGCTGACCTCACATGCCAGATTAGGTTCCTCTGGAGAAAATCCTGGAACTCTGCCAATGTGAACGCTGCCCTGTTGTCGGAGATTATCATGTCCAGCAGTCCATGGGTTGCAAAGATCTGGTGCAGCATGCGGATGACAGTCTTTGCAGACATGGTGGTGACAAGGCTAATCTCCAACCATTTAGAGTAGGAGTCCACAGTGACCAGGAATATCAGTCCTTGGAAGGGGCCAGCGAAGTCAATGCTTCCCCTTCTATTTGCCAAGGAGTGATGGGGCCGGATGCCATGATCTTAGTTTTTTTGATGTTGAGCTTCAAGCCCACTTTTGCGCTCTCCTCTTTTACCCTGAGCAAGAGGCTCTTTAGGTCCTCTTCACTTTCTGCCATTAGAGTGGTATCGTCTGCATATCTGAGGTTGTTGATCTTTTCCCCAGCAATCTTAATTCCCACTTGTGATTCATCCAGGCCAGCATTTCGCATGATGTACTCTGCATATATATTAAATAAGCAAGGTGACAATATACATCCTTGCCGTACTCCTTTTCCTATGCTGAACCAATTAGTTGTTCCATATCCAGTTCTAACTGTCGCTTCTTGGCCCTTATACAGGTTTCTCAAGCGATATGTGAGGTGGTCTGGTACTCCTATCTCTTTAAGGACCTGCCATAGTTTGTTTTGATCCACACAGTCAAAAGCTTTAGCATAGTCAATGAAGCAGATGTTTTTCTGGTACTCTCTTGCTTTCTCCATAATCCAGCGAATGTTAGGCCTTTATATATACTATCATGATCACGTGCCAAATGCAACACCTTACCTCTGGCAAGCTTTTGGCAAGACAAAGTTCTAGGGGATCTCCAGCACTTGGCCAATATGCTTGCATCTTGGAAGGCTTTTTTATATAGCGTTCAATGTTCAAGTCCCCTGAAAATGTTAAGGTAATAAAGACAACTGAGGCTTGTTTCCCATCTGTCTCCTTAGAGAACTAAATAAAGCACCTACTTAACCTTCTGAAATGGACTGATGTATATTGTTCTGTGCCATCAATAGATCTAATTCTCAACGTGGCCCCATTTGTGGATACTTAAATCCAGAGACTGAGGCCATGGACAGACAGCTTCATAGCCAGGGATTTTGGGGGGGAGGAGGTGCTAGGGCACTGGGGGTGCAGATTAAATTTAAATTTAAATTGACCGTAGGGCCAAAACCAAGTCCCAGTGTGTGACTCTCTCTCTGTTCCCCATCAAGTCTCCTTTTCAGGACAATAAACATGCCAGTGAGGAGACCAGCCTCCCTGGCTCCCCATCACAGTTGCAACAAGAGAGGAAACCCAAGCCTCTCTGGACTTGCTCTTACCTTGCGGGGCTGGCTGAGTGCCAAAGGAAGGCATGGAGAGCTGCGGCTAGGGGAGACGAGGCAAGGGCCCCAACCTGTTGCCAGGACCTTTGCTCTCTGAGCAGCCTGGAGAAGCCAGCAGGCCCCGGCCCTGGGTCAATGGAGGGCAGAGGACACACCTACAGAAGAGAGCCGGAGGTGTGCCCCAGGCTCCCTCCCCCCCCAAGGAAGGAAGGATGAAAGGGCCGGTGTGGTGGTGGCCCGAGGGGGTGCAGCTTAACAAGCTCCACAAGACCAGGTACTTCACTGAGAGGGACGGGGAGGAGGAGGGAGGGAGGCTGCAGTGGGGTGGGGGTTGTTCGGGTATGTGATAGGGGGCACCACCCCCAATGCCCTACCGCTGACCACATCCCTGTGGACAGACATTACATATCTTTCTACAAACCTGCGAAAAGACCCTGGTTTGCAGAAAAATCTGAATTCTAAAAACAAGTTATGTGGGAGGGGGCTAAAACCCTTCAAAATGATAGAAACAACATTTGTAGCTTTAAGGAACTGATGCCAACAGTGGGCCATTGCTAAGCAACTGCAGTGGTATGATCAGCCTTCTAGCCTTGGTTTTTGTCAGAAAAAGGCAGAAAGAGGGGCAGAGCCCTTTCCAAGTCTATTTTGGCCTTTGGCTTATTACCAGACACTGGAATGTGTAGGTGTTCCCACACGTACACATCCTAGTAGTGCAGGGATCACTCAGACCAGTGAATACAGTGGCTTGCCCTAGCACACCCCTTCCCCAAAGACACCGGTAATAAGAAATAGTAAATTTTATTAACTAAAAAGCAGATAGATCAAAGAAGGCAAGGAAATACATCAATTTATCACTGGCAATTCGTATATGCAATAATGACAATATCAGTTCTAGCGTGATTATTCCATTATTTTACAGGGGTGTTCCACCCTCTTCTGACTCCATTTTGAGGGGAGCCAAAGCAAGAAGGGGGGGGTTGTGTGAGTGCTTGGTCCTGCCAAGGACCAAGAGAAAGGAGCTGCTGAGAGGAAAGAGAGGCAGAGACAGGCAGCAGTTAGTGGCGGGCTAGAGAACAGCTGGGACTGAATCCAGGGGCATATGCTTAAGGAAGCTGCAATGGATGGGAGCGACAGGAAGCTGCTGGGTTGTAGACAGGGTTGCCAGGCAAACTGGTCATTGGTTGAGGGGGGCAGTAGAGTCCCAGTAGAGAAATTAAAAAGCAAAATAAGGCCGTAACAGAAGTCCTGACCTGACCATAGAGTTCCTGGTGATTCCTCAAGCTGTCAGGAAGTAACACGGCAGATCTAACAATCACCAGAATCTCTATGGTAAGATTATCCTTACAACAACCCAAGCAGGCCAGGTATCCCACTTCATTAGGAGACCTTCTCCTCCCGCCAGCTCTACCCAGTGCTGCTCCATTGGGTGGCAGTAGGGAGAAATGGGGGCATTTCACCAAGCTACCCCTTGTCTTCAGCTTTATTCCATCCCTCCCCCCAGCAGCCAGGTTGCATGGTGCAAGTCACCAGGATGAATCAGGCCCCATTCTACAAATGCCAACCAGGCCAGGCCCACTTGATCCGTGCCAGCTGGGCTGGGGTCAACTGCACAGTGGACTTGCAGGGGGTGCTTTGTTTCACCAGTAAGGTAAAGGTTTCCCTTGCTCGAAAGCCAGTCCAATCCAACTCTAGGGATGCGGTGTTCATCTCCGTTTCCAAGCTGAAGAGCCAGCACTGTCCAAAGAAATTTCTGTGGTCATGTGGCCAGCATGACTAGACACCGAGGTGCACAGAACGCTGTTTCCTTCCCACCAAAGTGGTACCTATTTATCTACTTGCAATTTCTTGCTTTCGAACTGCTGGGTTGGCAGTACCCCATAGCAGAAAGGGGCAGATAAAAGCACCAAGCTCTCACTATTAGACCCAGAGATCAGATGCCAAAAGGCCAAGGAAACTTATAGCATAGAGGAGACTCTGACTCACAAAGAAATAATTGGTTTTTCAAAATTAGTTAAAATCTTAAATATTAAATGCCTTGATTCACTGAGATCATTTCAGATTTCAGATTTCATAAGAAATGGTCAGTGTTTGTGACAACAAAGGAGAAATGTTGCAAAAGACAGAGGGACTTTGTTAAGCCAAATGTCTAACATATCCAAGAGAATAATTTAGTCTCCTTCCTGAGTTACTCTAAGGGCAAAAAACCCTCATCTCCTGTACCCCAACACATCTATAAGTGGGGTTCCCCACTGGAAACTGGGGACTGGCAACCTACTACTTACTCAGTATTCAAACTACCATTAAATATGATGAGCAGAATGGAGCCGGCATACCTCTAGTATCTAAATAAGCAGTCTGTGCAGGTCCCATCTCTTAGAGAAGCAGAGACATGGGAGATATTCAGGATTGCAAGTTTGCAATCCAGAAATCCACACAATACCTTATCATTCTCTGACACAGGGTGCCCATTTGGTAGAATGAAGCTACTCCAAACTTCACCTACCCCATCCTTTGCTCTAACAAGCAGGGACCCCATTGGGTGAGGAAAGCAGCATCCTGAAGGAACAGGAAAAGGAGTGGCAAGAAAAGCCACAGGTTTTATTTATTTATTTATATTTATTTTATATTTATATTATTTATATTATATTATTATTTAATATTATTATTTTATTCTATTTTTATTTATTTTATTTTATTTGTTTTGTATTTATTGTATTATTTTATATCCTGCCTTTCATCCCAATGGGGACCCAAAGCAGCTTACATCGTTTTACTTCCCTCAGTTTTCCTTCCTCATTTTCCTGTGAGACAGGTTAGGCTGAGAGTGTGTGACTGGCCCAAGGTCACCCAGCAAGCTTCCATGGCATAAGTGGGGGATTTGAACCTGGATTTCCCAGATTCTAGTCTTGTACACTGCACAGGGAAGTCTGAAGGTGTAGCATGGATCTCCAACAATGTGGTGATACTAGGGAGGTGTTCTTTACCAGAACAATAGGCTGTAGAGTGGGAAGAAAGACTCTGACTGATTTCCCACAGCCGCTGCTCCGCCCTCGCTCTTCCCTTTCCTCTGATTGTATGCGTCAATTTCCCACTATTTGCTACACAGCCGCATTTTGACCCACAGCTTCATCTGATTTCACCTGCGTCTTCTCTATCCTCAAAAAAACAGGATCGAGAAGACGCGGGTGAAATCGGGTGAAGCTGTGGGTCAAAATGCGGCCGTACAGCAAATAGTGGGAAATTGACGCATACAATCAGGGGAAAGGGAAGAGTGAGGGCGGAGCAGCGGCTTGTGGGAAATCGGTCTACTCACCTTCCATTGAAATATCCCTGTTCATCTGCATAGGAAGAGCACTCCGCCCAGATCTCCCAATTTCTGGTTGTGAAGTATGGGGTCTTTGGGCCTAGTGGTATTTTTTTTAAATTAATACTTGACCTCAGAGATTTCCTTGTTAAAAAAAATACAGAAAAGTTAATCACTTCTCAGTATTTCATATAAGCCTTTAATATTGCTCTTTTTGTTCTCTAGGCATTTGGAGTTGCTTCAGTTTCCCCCAGGAGATTTCTCTCTCTCTCACTATTCTATAAAACTGCAATATCTGTTTACCAGTAGTATAGTAGTGCATTTAAGTACCTAGGCACATAAAATTCAAAAGCAAAAGCTGCTTGAATTTTAAAAATAGATTTATTGCCCCAGGTACCCATTCAAAGAAGACACGAGACAAGAGCAGGGGCTTTGGTTAAATAATTAAATCAATCTGCAGCATTTAAATATGCTAATATATTTAAATGGGAGGGCTGTTATTTCTGGCAGAACCACCCTGACTCCAAATGCAGCCCGCATTTTCTGCCGGCTTTGTTTATCATTGCCTGCTAGGGATGCTGGCTGCGCCCCCCTGCCCCTGCTCCCACCCTGCTCCATCCAGGTGAGTCCTGCTGCTGGGCCCAGGGGTGTGTCCACCAGGCAGCCTGCCATACCACCCTTCAACCTGGTGACCGGAAGCAGGCAAAAAAAAAAAAAAAAGGCACCCTCCGTGGCCAGTTAAAGCCCCCCCCCCAATTGCCGCTTGGCCCCCAAAGGGGACCAGCTAATCCTGTGATGCCTGAAGGGAGGGTGGGTGGGCAGCAGCCAGCGGCAAAAGCCTGCTCTGAGGAGGAAGCACAGCCAAATATATCAAAATGAGACGCACTTCCCCACTGGCTGCCAATCCATTTTAATCACCCAGTGAGGCTTCATGCCTCCTTTGAATCCAAGTGGGCTGAGGCAAACAGCTCCTCAGCAACAATGCCAAGAATCTCTGCTTCTTAGGAAATAAGGTCACTTGGGATTCTGCATGTTGAAGAAAAGGATTTAATATTCTGTACAGACCTCTGCCCCTTTGGGGGTAAGCAGCCTCAATCCATTTTGAAGACTGAACTTGGGTACCAAAACAGCAAAAAGGGCAAAAGAAGAAGAAGAGTTAAATTTATACCCCGCCTTTCACTCGGAGTCTCAGAGTGGCTTACAATCTCCTTCCCTTCCTCACCCCACAACAGACCCCCTGTGAGGTAGGTGGGGCCTGAGAGAGCTCTCTTGAGAACTGCTCTTAAGAGAACAGCTCTGAGAGAATGACAACTGACCCAAGGTTGCCCAGTTGACTGCATGTAGAGGAGTGGGGAATCAAACCCGGTTCTCCAGATTAAAGTCTGCCGCTCTTAACCACTACACCAAACTGGCTACAAAAACCACCTTTATCCTCGATAGCCCTCAGCATATGTTAACCAAGAACACAAAGAGCAAGGTACCCTACTCCAGAGCTGAATAACCTTACCAAAATAATTTTCCCCTGGGAACTTCAGTTTCATCCTTTAATTAGGAAATATCTTTTGGGCTGTGAAAATGGAGTGACAGCTGTACTGGCATGGACCAATTCCTGCCTTACAGATCACTGAATGTCTCAAGTGAAGGGCTTATGGATTTCCACTCAGTGATTCTCATTTGAAGGCAAGCACCCCATTCTTTCTGCAAGTAAAGTTTAATTTAATTAATTAATCTAGACAGTGGGCTTCCTGGGATTTCATAAAATCTAATATCGATCTCTTTGTGATAGTTCAGTTACTTCTAGAGTATTTATGGATACTACATAAAGATGATGGTACAATTCAGGGGTCATTTCGTAGAAAAAGAGCTAGGGGAACTTATTAGCATAACTCATTAGCATATGCCACACCCCCTGACATCAGGGGCCCGGCAGTGGACCTGCAAGGCCAGCGGGAGTGCGAGGAAGCCTCGCCAAGGCCCTCCCTGGCCCCAGGCAGGCAGGGGTGGGGAGAGGTGGGGAGGAAGCAACTTACCCTCTCTCTTCTCCTGCCTCCTCCTGGCTGAATGAGGGCTGGAAGCGGAGCGGCCGGAAGCAGGGGGCGGGGCTTCGTCATGTGCCCCGCCCCCCTGCACCTCACCCGAAATGACCTCTGGTACAATTATCTATTTGGAAAAGAGGAAGAGCTCTGTTTTGCTTTCTAGCTATTAAGGAACCAGTTTAACAAATAGATTCACCTGGAAGGCTGGAGTTTTTCACTTGTAAAATGGAAGCTACAGTTTATGTGAAGCTGGCCAAGACTTAGTAACCATTAGGGTTGCCAGATCCCTTCCTTTTGCTGTTGGGGGGTCCCAGGCAGCTCTCCTGGATCTTCTATGGTCACCATAGAGTTTTTGGCCAAATGCCAGAGTGTTCCCCCCAATGTACCTGGCACAATGACTTCATCTCTGGGTGATGTCATTGCACCATGCACATCAGGCGTGGTGGGGTTCTTTGGGGGCAGGGTTCCCCTCGCCAGTGGATTTGGGGGTCCAAAATCAGGCGAAACCCTGCTCTCATTGAGGGGATGGCAACCTTGGCTGTTATAGGTTAGGCCAAGGCTGCTTAGGGTCCCAAAGGGTCAGGTCACACGGACATTTAGTGCGGGCTTCGCTGCTGATCCCTCGCGCATTAAAGTTTCCTGTTCACATTGGCAAACCCGCCTCCCGCACCGAAGCAGGCTGAGTCCCGCGGTTTTTTCCTCTTTTTATCCGCGTTTTCTGACACCCATTGGAACAGGTGGTTTTCCGATATTTCGTGCTTTGTATCCGCGGTTTTGGTATCTGGACAGCAATCCGCCGTGACCGCGCTACCCCCCCTTTTGTGTTTCCGGTTTAAGTTATGCACATGTGCAAACAGGCACTAGCTTTTATTTTGGTCTTTTTAGTTTGTATGTATGCCCAAGCGCATGTTTAACCCCGTTTTCTTTCTTGTTTTCCTTTACATCTTCGATCACGTGTATTGACAGTTTGGTAACGCCGATGTTGCTTATTCAAGCCATAATTCGCCATGTCATGGGAAGACAAGCGCATGCGCAGGTTTGTTTGTTTTTTAAAAAACCCGCGCCTCCGCGGGGATGGCGCGCTGTGTGATCAGTACTTCGCGCGAGTGAAGCGGAAGACAGAGGGACCGTCTGACCACCTCCAAGCGATATAAAATGTCGCGGACAGAAGAACTGCGGGAAAACTAGCGTGGTAAGAGGTCCATGTGACCGCGGCCAAAATTGAGTTTTTCACCTCTAAAATGGAAGCTATGGTTAATGTGAAGCTGGCTAAGCTTTAGTAGCCATGGCTGCTATAGGCTAGGCCAAGTAGAGATGCTAGCCTCCAGGTGGGACCTAGAGATTCCCTGGTATTGCAGCTCATCTCCAGACTACAGAGTAAGTTCCCCTGGAGGGTGGACTCTATGACAGTGTACCCCTTGTGGCTATTAGCCACAACGTATAGATAGGAACTCTCAGTCTGGGGCAAGTGATGCTCTGTATTCTTGATGCTGGGAGGGCAACAGTGGGAGGGCTTCTAGTGTCCTGGCCCCACTGGTGGACCTCCTGATGGCACCTGGTATTTTTGACCACTGTGTGATAGAGTGTTGGACTGGATGGGCCATTGGCCTGATCCAACATTGGCTTCTGTTATGTTCTTATGTGCTCTTATTGAGGTCCCCGTCCTTCCCATGCTCCACACTCAAATCTCCAGGAGTTTCCCAACCTGGATCTGGCAACCCTACATCCCCTACTGGTGGCAAGAAGATACTGGCAACCATCACCAAGAGACTTCTGTTTCAAGTGGGGTGGTAAGTCCCACCGCCATCCCCTACTGAGAGTCAGGCAGGAGTTATAAGAAGTCTTTATTGAACAAAACTGCATGTAACTCCTGAACTCTCTCACTCTCCTTCTCTGCTGAGTCATTTCCTGTAGCTGTTTCCTTCCTTCCCATGTGTCTCTGAGTCCCCCCCCACCTGCTTTCCTAACTCACTCAGTTCCACATACATTGATACATGCACAAGCTTGCTGAGTTGATGTCACCACAAAAAAGTCTGCCTCAGGAAGTAGAAGAAATCACAAAGTGGCTGACATGGGAGTAGGGTTCCCAGGTCCTTCCTGGCAACTAGCAGGGGATGGGGGTGAGACTTGCCAATATCAGGAAGGAGGCCCAGGCTATGTCGCCAATGATGTGGTGGTGTCACTTTTGGTGCATGCTGGAAGTGACATCACTACATCACTGGCAACGTAGCCTGGGCCTCCCTCCTGATCCTGGTAAGTCTCACTCCCATCCCCTGCTGGTTGCCAGGAACCAGCAGTGACATTATAACATCATCAGAAGTTATGGCATGGTAAAGTTCTTGTATTTGGGCAAAAACTCTATGGTAAAAATGGCTTCTACCATAGAGTTTTTGCCCCCAAACCAGATCATTGCCACGACTTTGCCAACATGATGCACTTCTTGTGCATGCCAAAAGTAACACTGCCATATCACCAGCAACGTAGCCTGGGCCTCCCTCTGTCTCCTGGTAAGTCCCCCCACTGGTCAGCTGATTGGTGGTGGGGGTACAGCCTGGGGGCAGGGGCTAAATGGGAGGTTCCAAACCAAGAATCCTGTTTAAATGGGCACCACTATTTTCCTGAATGGGCATTTCCTATAGATCCAAAGGTGATGTCCCTTGCACATTTGGGGGGTGGAGCCTGGAGAGGGCAGGGTTTGGGGAGAGGAGGGACCTCAGCAAGGTGCAGAGCCATACAGTCCACCTTCTAAAGCAGCCATTTTCTCCAGGGGAACTGAATTCTGTTGTCTGGAGATCAATTCTAATAGCAGGAGATCTTAGGGTTGCCAAGTGGTTTTCTTGCCGCAGCGGGGGAATCCCGGCTGGCGGCTGGAGTGCGCGCACGCTGCACGCACATCACCCGGAAGTGACGTGACGATGCCGGGCACGCGGGCCCCCAGCGTGCCCGGCGGCGTCACGTCACTTTTGGGTGACGTGCACATCGGGGTGGGGTTCCCCCTGGGGCCCAATCCACTGGCAGTGGGGAACGGGCCTCTGGGGCAGGGGTTTCCCCGCCCCTCAGGGGGACTTGGTAAGCCTAGGAGATCTCCAGGTCTCATCTGGAAGTTGGTAAATTTACCCCTGGGTTATTCTAAGCTCCCTCTTGCATCAGCGATGGGGGGACTGGCTCTTTGCTTTGAAGGAAGAAGCAAGAGGGCACCAGAAAGACATCAGTGGAGACTATGTCACCCTCAAGCACCATATGGGTATCACTAGTTGATGCACATCATAGACAATCACTCTATGCCAATGAGATACTGGAGGACAACTCTTGTGTGTGTGTTTTTTCCTTTTCTTCTCTTGAATGGATGCAGCCTCTTCAAAGGCTAGGAAGTTTTTCTTTGTCATTCTCCATCAAAAGTGCCTCTAGAACTGGCAAGATGAAATTCATTATCAGGTGAAAAGATCCTACACATTACTATCTTTCCTATTTCTTGCATGAGGTTATTCCTATTGCTTGCTTAGTTTTTGCTTGCTTTATTCTACCTTGACTCAAAGGACTATTTTGTGCAGAATCAAGAGGACAGATTTAGGAAAGACGCTGAAGCACAGCTTAGAGCCTATCCCATTGTTGAAGCTAATACCTATGAACCTTTCTGTGTTTTCAACATTCAGGCTTTTGTGTCTTTTATCAAGGATTGGCTGCATCCCTGTATTACTTATTTCAGATTAACCAAGTCCATTTTGTTTAATAAAACCCCGTTTTTCTTTCTTTTTTTAAATTCACTTTTAATAAGAAATGGTCTGTATATATCACAATGCAACACTGATCTTGAATTACTAGAATTTAGGGGGAAAGAAAAAGGGGGTTCCAATTATGTGAGTACTATGTATTATGTCTACCATGAATCCCCCTTGTAATATTTTGATGCTGACAACAATATATTTTTTTTCTAAAGAGGGAAAAGAGATTACTTCCGTGTTTAACGGCTCTGCTCTCTCTTTCATCAGAATCCGTGTAATTTCCTATTTGGAAACTGACTTTTTTATCGTTCCTCATTGTGGAAGTGTCTATCTACTTTTTAAATGAAACTTCCAACAGTCCGTTATGATTTTGTAGTGATCTTTGCAGACTTTTATCTTGAGGATTACTTAATCAGAAGTGTGGCTGTCCAATGCTACACTTGGCATTATATAACATAATATATTTCTATGTCTCTATTGTTCCCTCAATGTACGGCCAAGCTATTCAGCGGTGCATATCTTTGCCTCACTTCATGCCGTGCTATGTTCTACTTTAAGGACCTTTAAAAATGTAAAAAATACTTTGTTTCTCTCAAGTGGTAATATTTTTAGACACTTTCTCTGCGGACTTAATTTTCATCTACTTCTTCACGACTTCCCTTTCATCCTGACTTCAGCTATGTTGGACAAAGCAGTAATGCTTGTTCAAAGGCACTTGAAATCATTGTTTTGTTTTCCACAAAGTATGAAGAGCCACCTCGCAAGTTAGTCAGTGAGAGCTGTGTTGCATGGGGGGGGGGGGTGTTTACAGACTGATTCCCTGTCCTATTTATCTTTCAGATGCTGGTTGAAAAAGAAGAACTGACAATGGGAATGGCACTGTTTAAATGAGGGTTATTTTTTAAAAAACAAAACAAAACACAAAACTAGTATATCTGATTCAGAAGGGAAGGAAGGTGGAATGGTGCAGCCGGATCTCATCAGATCTTAGAAGCTAAGCAGGGTCAGTACTTGGGTGGGAGGCTGAAGGCTGTGTCTTCCTTGACTGAGTTAATCCACTTCATGTTGGACCTTCCTCTTTTCCTACTGCCTTCAACTTTTCCTAGCATTATTGTCTTTTCCAGTGAGCTGTCATTTTGGATCCTAAAACCACTCAGGGCATTCCAGAAAATAAAGTTGGACCCCTGAGTCTCTGCAGGCAGACCATTTCAACTAGCCCCCATCCCTGTCAAGCATCGGTGCCATACTGACCCATGCTTTGAGGAGGCAGTGGTTGGACCATGGCACAGGCTGCACCTACAGCCCCCAAACCAGACCAGTCCACAAATGCTCTCTGTGAAAAACAAACAAACTGTCAATGGTTAGTTTTGTCTCAAGCCCATATTACCCCGCTGAGATTCCTCCCCAAACTGTACCCCAAAATCTCCAGATATTTCTCAACCCAGAGATGGCAACCCTAGCCACTCCACTTTATGCCAGGCAGAGAGCATGAAGGCAGTGAGGGAAGTGGAGGGTGCTCAGGCTTGCTCTTATCTCCTCTCCTGTTGGCTGCTCCACACAACACAGAAAATAGGCCTCATGCAACCAAAAGTGCTCTTGTGCCTATTTAAAACTGGGACTGGTACATAATAGCACCCCAGCCCCAGAGGGTGGGAGCTAAATTTCTTTAAAATTGCTTGTGTCTGGTTAATTTAGAGACATTTCCTTATAGTTAGCAGTGTTAGGGAGCTGGTACATTGAAAACTCGCCCTAAGAACACAGGACCTTACTTAGTTCTAGACAGGGTCACCAACCCTGGATTGGGAACTTCCTGGACATTTGGGGGTGGAACCTAAGAAGGGGAGTGACCTCAGCAGGAGGTAATATAGTAGAATCCACCCTCCAAAGCAGCCATTTTCTCCAGAGGAACTGATCTCTTTAGTCTAGGATCTCCAGTCCCCACCCAGAGGTTGGCAACCCTAGTTCTAGAACAAGGCTTACAGGCTGCTGTGCAATATATCTGAGTTGTTCTTCTCATTAAAGTTGTTTTAAGCTATTCCTCATTCTGGTAGTTTTCATCTGCAGACCCAGAAACACTGCACATGATAGCCTTTGATTGCTTCTTTGACTGTTCAGGACACTTAGGGGTGATTTATACAGCTGACATCAGTAGGGGGAGGGTATGAAGTCACTGCTGGGCTTGTAGTTTGGAAATGATCACACAGAGTCAGTGCTGATATCAAATGGAAACTTCCTATGTGGACTGTATAGAAATATTGATTTCTAAAATCCCCTGCCTTCCCTTGGAATGTCTTGCTGATACCCTGCTGTGCTGTATTTCCTGTTGAAGCCAAATGGTGGGCCCCATGGCCTCTTGCCATGCCATAAACCCACATTCTTCACACTTCCATGCTGGGAGGGACCAGATGACCTCTGCCAAACAAGCAGTACACAATGAAGCTTGGGGTTTGGGGGCCATGTGACTGCGGGCGTGCTTTCCAGACTTCCAACCTATCCCCTCAAAGCTACCATGACAGCTAAGATTTGGACACACCCTTCCTGCTCACAGTTGGCTGAATGGCCACAGCTGATTGTGACTAGATTGGGGTTTAATTGTCCGATCTCTTGGAAGAGAGCTCTCTCTCTGTTCCTGCTTGTGAGCTCTGATGGACACCTGAAATGCTGTCCTCCCATGCTGTCTCTGGGAGAGACAAAGAACTGCTTTGGAGCTGAGCACATGGTTGGCAAAGATGGACTATTTGGTCCAAATCCCTTGGGGCTACTGGATTATCACAATGGACAATCTGGAACTCTTGGATGCTATCCTGAAGTTGGTAAATATGCTTCTTTACTGTGTAGTCTAGGCGAACTGCCCTAGGTTTCTTGTTTTGAAATCCTTATTAGTCTAATTGCTAAACTCTGACTGAATAAAATATTATCCTTGTTTCTAACCTGTGTTGATGTTGTAACTGGGCTCCAAGGCTAAACTCCTGTGCCTTCTGCTCACCCTATAAGCTACCTCTGTGTAAGATTAACTGTGCATCTCTGGATAGAGGTGCTAGTGTGTAAAACCCAGATACCAACTGAGATTCTGGAATCTCTAATCTCAGGCTGGTGAGGGATTAAGTAGAGATTCTGGTGGCTATTGTCTGAAATCCAGAGAGGGTAGCATACCTTTCTGGGTTGTTGTTTAATGTATTGAAAAGTATGGGCTTCCCCCCTCATTCTTGGATGGGCTTGAGGGGCAGGAACCTATACATGGACTCTCTAGGCAGTTTTCGTGAGGATGAATTAATGTTCCCTAGTTTGCTTCTTTTACATCATTTTAACATTTTGTCAATTACAAAGGCATCCCTTTTTGTCAATTACAAAGGCAAGGCATTCCCCACCCCAGCTCCCATTGCCTGCCACCACTCTGAGTGGCTGTAGGAGAAAAATACTCCCCTGCAATACTGGCTGTGGTGTCCTGTCACTTCCAGTAAAAAAGATGGAAGTGACATATGGTAGCTCTAGGAATCACTGGAAACTCAGTAGTAAAACTAGAGTTTCTGGTGATTCCTAGAGGTACCTATGCCACTTCCAGTTCTTTTTTACTGGACATGAAGTCATGCCACAGCTGGCAACATGGTCTCACATATCCCCACGTACAGTCCCTCCACCTGTTGCCAGGCGCTGCATGGCAACCCTATTGTCAATGGTTTCAGTCGTCTGCTTTTTGCTCTTGGTCAGTAGGTACACTTTATTGTGTTCCCATACTGTAGGATTTTTAATCTAATGCATAATGGTGAGGCACAAAGAGTGTTGGAAGTGTTTGTATTTTGTGGGGGAAATTTTGTGCGAGGATCCTGCAAATTGGCTCAGAAATGAAAAAGCACCAGATCAGTTCACACAAGGGAAAAGTGAATTTGGGACTGGAATTTTCAGGACAAAACAGTGGGGAATGACCTTATTGGAAATCTATTAGGATATTTAGTTAATATAGCAGTTTGCTCAGTCATAGAAGTATGATATTGAGTGCAGTAAATAAATCTCCCAAGAAGTATATTGTAAAAAAGGTAAACGTAAATTTATTCAGGTTGATTCAGCTGATCTAAAGAGTACTTTCCCTAACACAAATGGCCAGTTTGTCCGGCATCTTGTGTGTGGGAGTATGAGGGCACTGTCTCTACAGGAGAGACCTGCAGAGGCATTTGTCTCCATGGAAGGCCATGTGCAGAGAGTGAAATGACAAAGCAAGGGAGAGAGGAGGGGTTAGAGGGCAACTCCCAGGTTAAGACAAAGGGAGGCATCCCATTGAAGGAGACAACACCTATACACACTAGGAGTGATGTCCAGGCATCCTGAGTTGCTCACTCCCACAAAATCATCCCTAAATTGTCGTCCCTCGTTTGTAGCTTATAACACTGCAGTCCTCAATGTGTTCCAAGCCTTCCGGTGACTCCGCATGTTGCCAAGAGTGATTGCCTGATAGTCACCATCTGTCTGAGCCGACCCGTTGTGTATTTCTGCACTAAATCTGATGATGATGCATTTGCAACTTTACAGGATCCTGGAATCAGCAGAGGCTCTTGGCTAAAATATATTGCTATGCAAATATCCAGCAAGATTCCTTGGGGGAATTCAGGTGAGTGAGCCAGCTGGTAAGAAAGCCAGGAGGCCAAGTGTGGGTGGGTGATATTTTTTTTCTTTTATAAGTTAAGTTTAAAAAAAAAATCTTGAATGCTCCTAATGGATGAGAATCAACCTCTTATGTTGTCCAAAGACAACATGACCTCAACTAAACAACTATAAATGTTGAAATTGTGCTGAGCAAACCCTTCATATAATTGTTTTTATTTTTCCAGTAAACCTTCCTGACACTATTAATTTCTTCTGGCTTATTTTTAACAGAAGAGCAGCATTTACAACGAGGAAGGAGGGGGAGAAACCCCCCTCTTTTTATCGTTTAGCAGTGGTAAAATTTATATGTTGAGCTCTGGGCTACAAAACACTGATTTCATGATACTTCACATAATGAAACAATAAAGATGTTTGAGAGGGACACAGTTTTAATTTAATGAAGAGGTTAGTTTCCCCCCACTGAAAGTTACCTGTTTTGCCTGCATATTGAGTTGAAGGTGAGTATATGGGGAAAACTTTGGCCTGTGAGTCTGAAATTAGGCTCGTAAACTGCTCATTGTATCAAGATGGGTAGCTGGGTTAGGCTGTCAGTAGGTATTTCTTCTTCAGGTTGAAGTGAGCAGTGACTCACAAAAGTTCATAAAGGTAAAGGTTTCCCTTGCTTGAAAGTTAGTTGAATCCAACTCTAGGGGGTGGTGCTCATTTCCGCCGTCCGAAGACATTTCCATGGTTATGTGGCCGGCATGACTAAACGCCAAGGCACATGGAACACTGTTAACTTCCCACTGAAGTGGTACCTATTTACCTACTTGCAGTTTTTTTTCTTTTGAACTGCTAGGTTGGCAGGAGCTGGGGCCAGAGATGGGAGCTCACTCCATCATGCAGCACTAGGGTCTCGAACTGCCAAACTACAGACCTTCCAGTCTGCAGCTCAGCATCTTAACCTCTAAGCCATCGCGGCCCCTACAAAAGCTCATACTCTACCACAAACGTTGTTAGACTTTAAGGTGCTACAGGACTCTTACTCTTTTCTGCTGCTAGTTGTATGTGATACTTTCTGTTACCTCATCAGATAAGAGTTGTACTCCTTACAGGTTTTTCTGTAATGAATTTTTATATGTTTGTTTTAATTTAACATAATTCCGTGAACTGATTTCAGCTGCCACCATATAAACAAGTTCATTTGTGCTTTGGCAGCTACAGCTCACTTCTACATATACAGAGTGATGTAGTGGCTACCGTGTCAGGCTAGGACTAGAAAACCAGCTTTAAGAACCTAGTCTAACCTAGAAGAAGAAGAAGAAGAAGAAGAAGAAGAAGAAGAAGAAGAAGAAGAAGAAGAAGAAGAAGAAGAGGGCGAGGGAGAGGGCGAGGGAGAGGGAGAGGGAGAGGGAGAGGGAGAGGGAGAGGGAGAAGGAGGAGGAGGAGGAGGAGGAGGAGGAGGAGGAGGAGGAGGAGACTGGATTCTCAGAGTCTCAGAGCAGCTTACAGTCTCCTTTCCCTTCCCCTCCCCACGACAGACATCCTGTGAGGCAGGTGGGGCTGAGAGAGCTTTGACTAAGAACTGCTCCTGAGAGAACAGTTCCGAAATAACTTGTAACTGACCCAAGGTCACACCAGCAGCTGCACATGGAGGAATGGGGAATCAAACTTGGTCCTCCTGAATTAGAGTCCATGCTCCTAACCACTATACCAAACTGGCTCTCAGCTTGGTGGGTAACCTTGAGAAAGTCAAGCTTCCATGGCAGAGTGGGAATTTGAATGTTGGTCTCCTAGATCCTAGTCCATCTCTCTAACCACTACCCAACACTGCCTAACTGTGCTTGTGGAATGGACTGCTGCTTTTTCTTTCTTCCAGTTTAGGTGGCAAGGTACAGATGAATTTTTAGGCAGACTTTTTCTTAACCTGGTTTTAATGGTATTCAATTGTGCTAAGGTTTTAATATGTCAGGTAGCTGGTTGTCTTAAAAGCACCTGCTTTATTGTAAACTAGGCTGATATCCATGCTTTGCTACGGTATTTAAGTTCTGTAAATCCAGTTTTAATACTGATGATGTGAAGTTTGAAATGTAATATTTGTTGTAGGAACTCTAATGGAAAAGATTGTAATGTAAAAAATGAAGTGAGACACACGTATTGGTTTTCCCCCCTCTACTGAAAGACCTCCCTGTAGACCACACTGTTTTGCTCATATATTGTTCTGAGCGCCTCAAGGTGATCTTGCTGGTACTTGGCCAGCGCAGCTCAGTGTACCTCAAAAGTACCATGTGCAAATGTCTTTGTCGCATTCCTAAGTTACCTCATCCTTGTAGTGTTCTTGAATCTGGCTCAACATTTGCCAGGAGCTTTCTTGGGGGCAGTAAGAGGTGAGAGGTGTGAGGGGGAGTTGGTCTGAAGGAGTGGTGATGTGGTGGACATTTCTTCAGGTTGATGATGGAGGCACGCATTAAAATGGCTCCTAGAAAGGTCCTTTACTATCTCTGTTGCCATGCTGGCTGTTATGAGAAATATCTATTCAGGAGTCTTGAATTGCTGATTTCTGTAACTGTCCTCAACTGTCTGCAGTCTCTTTTAACTGTGTTTTTACCTCAGAACATTGAGATCCACAGTTGAGCAATCAAAGGGAGGTGGGTGCAAGCAAGCAGGTTTTACCTCAGAACTCTGAGCTACACAGTTGACCAATTAAAGGGGACGGGCAAGGAGACAGCAGCCTGCCAAGCACATGAAAAACAATTGGGGGAACATATTTTGCCCCTTTTTTACCACCTTAAGTGTCGTGTTTCTCAGAAATCTCTTCACAGTGAGGGTTGACATCATGGTAAGAATGCACTCCCCTTATTTTGGGTTTCTTGGCATAGGGGTTTGGCTTGGGCATTGAATTTTGTTTGAGGACAGTGATGAATACACAGTGATGGCTGGCACCTTTCCCATTCCCTGTTGTTTACATCTATTGTGCCCTCCTCCCCCCAGTCCATGAAGTAGCCAGCAGTAGGAGTTGGAATGAGGATTGGTTACTTACCATCTGATTGTCTTTAATGTTGTCCTAATGTTTTTAATTAATTTTATCTTGTTTTATCTCTGTTTGTACATCACCCAGAGCTCTGCAGTAGTGGGGGTGGTGCAATTTATAAAGAATTGGTTCATAGCTGCTAATCATCATCATCATCATCATCATCATCATCATCATCATTGTTATTATTGTTATTGTTATTATTGTTATTATTTGGGGTGCAGGGCATACTTTTTTTTTTTTACAAAAATGCTTCTTGTTTATGTTACATTTAAGAAGTGGGACACAACCATGTATTCAAAACAACATCCGAGCAATCAGATATTAAGCAAGTTCATATGAACCAATTTTCTAGAACCCACATTGTGAGAATTTAAATAACCTAATACAGGAAACAACTTTTCTACAAATTTGGGGTATATTTCCATAGTGGGTGGGAGTGTGTCTAATGTCATTGGGGAAGCTGGCCAAGCAGTATTGTTAAGGTGTTTCTGCTTGGGCAGCCTCCCTGATGGATTAAAGTACCCTGGTCCTGCTCCTACACCTGACAGACACCTACCTGTCTGGTGTTGGGGTGTGTGTATTTAAAGGCATCGGGGAAGCTGGGCCAGCAGCAGCACTAAGGCAATCCTGCTGAGCAAGTCTCCCCCACAGCTGTAAGCATCCCACCCCCTCTCATATACCTGACAGGCAGCTGCCTGCCCAGTGTAGGAGGGGGAGAGGGAGGGGTATTGCAAGCCACTGTGGAGGCTGGGCCGGCAGAATAACTAAGGTGTTACTGCTGGGGTGGGCTCCCTGATGGCTTCAAGCACCCTGCACCAACTGCTGCACCTGACAGACAGCTGCCTGTCAGGTGTAGGAGGTGGGGGGAGCATGTTTGAAGCCATGGGCGAGGCTGGGCCAGCAGAATTGCTGCACCTCACAGGTGGTTGTTGGCCATTCCTGATTTCCTCAACTATCATTAGCTCTCTGCAGTCTCCTGTAACTGTTTTTTTTTCCTACCTCAGAACACTGAGCTCTGCAGCTAACCAATCAGAGAGTGGGGGGGGGTGCAAGGAGGCAGCAGCCTGGCAACCACATAGGAAGCAATGTGGGGGGAGCACATTTTACCCCTTTTGACCCCCTTAGGGGTGAAATTTCTAAAAATCCCTTATTAGTGAGCATCTACGTCATGGTAGGAGTGCTCTTCCTGAATTTCATGCTTCTAGGTCCGGGGTTTCAACCCAGGCATTGATTTTACGGTGAGGGGACTTTCTTTTATATATATAGATGGCTCTGAATAACAAGGAAAAGCAGCATAGAAATTTAATACTAATTTTTCAGACGTGTACCTTTTGAGATTTTAGCAGACAGATCAACAGATACTGTGTTTACACAAGAGGAAGATGATCCTGAATGTAAGACAATCCGCTAAAAAAAGTTATATGGTAGTAATGGAAACTGCTGTCAATTCACAGCTGATTTATAGTTTTCAAGGCAAGAGACATTCAGAGGTGGTTTGACATTGCCTGCCTCTGTGTCACCACCACTGTTCCCTCTAAGCTGAGTTAGTGTGAGCTAGCTCACGGTTTTTTAGCCTCCAGCTCACACATTTTTCTCTTTGCTCAGGAAGGAGGGCTCCAGAGAAAACTAAGTTGTGCAGTAGTCAAATCACTTGCTCACAACTTTAATGCCAGGAGCTCACAAAGTAGAATTTTTGCTCACAAGATTCCACAGCTAAGAGGGAACATTGGTCACCACCCTGGTATTCCTTGGTGGTCTGCCATCCAAATGCTACCCAGGGCAAACCCTGCATAGCTTCTGAGATCTGACGAGATCGTGCTAGCCTGAGCTATTCAGGTCAGGGCTAAAAAAGTAATGTAAGGTGTATGTATGTAAGTAAGGTGACTCACCCCCCCTTTAAATGGCATACCTGGAAAAATCCTAGATTTACATTTGTGTAAATACATATATCTTAATTCTTTGGAATAACTTGCATGTAATTAAACATTTACACTTCAGAAAGGAGCAGAAATTCTCAGGCTTCTACTTCTGAAAATACACATTTCCATCTGAAGTTAGCTCCATACGAGGTCAAATCCTGGATTATTTTTTTGCCAGGGAAGCACTATCATATCATGCAAATATATACCGCAGTGCCGTAATAGTCCCCAGCTAGCTCTATTTCCTATCATATTTCTCAGCTTTCCATTGCACCTGTAACCCCCCATTTCTATTTTGCACAGAACTGAATGGTCTCCAGAATCTCTTTCACACTGTGACTAGTTGTTTGGGCAATTTTTCCTATCACCGTTGCAGCATCAACAATCACAATATAATTGCTTGTGATCTTATGCTCCCAGTAATAGAATCGTCTCTGGCTTGGAGGTGGATAAAAGTGCCAATTAGATTCAGAAAGGCTCAGACACCAGCTCAGGATAACTGAAGGATATGGGAGAAGTCGAGAAAGCAGAAAGCACTCGGCCAGAGCAATATTGCAGTCACCTGATGTGTATTCCCCTAAAGCATTTGGCAGATTGTTACCTGACTAAGACTACAGTCCAGATTTGCCTCCAAGATAATGTGTTTTGAACTGGAGTCTCATCAGGGCTGTACCGCATGTGCTCTAGATTTAATATCCTCTTGGAGACTAGGACATTCAGTTGAGACAAATTAGTGGGGGGAAATCAGTATTCACATGACTAGAGTTGCCAAGCTGAGAGAAAGCTGGGAGTAAGTACATGGCAAAGGCATGTGACATCTGTAACATCACCAAAATCACTACATCACTTAAGAAAGTGACAAAAGGTAACTCTAGGAATCACCAGAAACTTTGTGGTAAAACCATAAGCAAGGATGTCAAACATAAGGTCTGGGGGCTAGAACTGGCCCGCCCATGGTTCTTATGCGACCCGTGAGCAACTAGTGCAAGGGAGGGAACAGGAGACTGCTTGGGGGGGGGGAGTGGGTAGAGCCACTCCAATTGTGGCTTCAGCATGGTGGAACAACCTCATCTGCAGCAGTCAAGCAGCATGGGAGTGTCTGCCCAGTGCTGCACCGCTGGCTCTCCAGTCCACCCATACAGGTTTTCCTTTTTTTTTTTTTTTTAGGCCCCCCTGGAGGGGATTTTTTATTGCATTTTTTAATTAACTACAACGAAAACTTGGGAAAGGGTAACTACGGCTGCGGTCACACGGAGCATTAGCCACGCTACAGAGACAGAAGATAGGTGGATTTTTCGGGTGCGATCACAGCGCCACATCTGGGAAGCGTAGAGCTTCCATGGCGAACCCGAGGCTTCCCGCCGAAGATGCGGGGTAAAAAACTAGTACCTCCGAGGTACTCGTTTCCGGAAACCGTGGGGTAAGGGCGGGCGCCTGATCGCGTTTTCAGTGGTAGGTTGTGGCATCCGGCGCCCGCCCATGTCCCGTCGCTAAAAGTTTTTTCCCCCCAAGTCTCCACGGGATGCGCACAAGCACCAAACGGCGCATGCGCACACTTCGTTTAAAAACAAAGACAGCCCCCTCCTCCTTTCTGTACCCCCCCACTCCTGGCTCGGCCTGCTCGAGAGGAACTCTCTGCACCGGGCGGCAGAGGGGGAGGTGCGGGGGGGCATGGCAGGAGGGCGGCCCAGCTGAAGCTCCTCCTGGAGGGGACCGGATGGAGGACACAGTTTGCATTCCTCTGCAGCCCTGGAAGGGGGTTAAGCCCACGGAGCCTTTTGCTAGGGAGGCCACTTCTTTGCCATGCCGCAGGATTGTCCTGCCGCAGGACACTACACAATAGCAAGGGAGACCTTTACCTTAATCTTTATAATATGACTACAGTATGAAATTACATTAGATCAGTTGTCCCCAACCTTTTTGAGCCTGTGGGCACCTTGGGGAACACGCCAGAATGGAGTTCTGGAACCTCTGTGACAAAATTCTTTTTAAAATGTTTAAAAGTTGATGCGTTTTTAGTATACAGATTGATAACTTCATTTCCCTCTTGAGAGTTCTGGCACTCCCCCCACCCCAAAAAAAGCCCTGGTAATGACATACATGGCCCCAGTTCACATAACATGGTGACCACACATATCAAGAGTATCATGATATGCATGCTCCCATTGCAAATGACTGGTAGGCTCCTGGTAGACATAGGGTTGCCAGTCCCCAGGCGGTGGCTGGAGATCTCCTGGAATTTCAACTGGTCTCCAGGTGATAGTGGTCAGTTCCCCTGGAGAAAATGGCTGCTTAGGAAGGTGGTCTCTATGGCATTATGACCCACTGAGACCCCTACCTTTCCCAAACCCCTCCCTCTACAGGCTCCACCCCCCACAAATCTCCACGAATTTCCCAACCTAGACCTGGCAACCCTAGGTAAACGTGACTGTGACGTCTGAACAAGACTTTTATCCAGCCTCCTCTCTCTTTTCCTCATCTCTGCTGACTGCTCACAGATTAATCCCCCCCCCTTTTTTTCTCTGTTGTACTTAGGTCAGAGAATTTTCAAAGTATTCAGGGCACTCTAAGTGGCTTAATAATGCTCTGGCTCCTTCCAATTTTCTAGTACACCCAGGTGGAGAAAATACATGTTTCACCAAATGCAAACAAAAGTGGGGTCAAGTGAGGAGCAATCTCAATCTCAAATTTCAGTCTCTTTTGTCTCCTGTTTCAGTGCCCCTGTGTCACTGAATTTAAGGTGGGGGGAGCCTTCCTTGAGCAGGCACTGTGCTAACCCTATTGCTAACCATCCAAACAAATGAAAAACTTCAGAGAGGACTGTAGAGGAGAGGAAGAGAGAGAGGCATAGGATTAAGGTAATTTTCACATTTGCAGAATCCGTGTTATGTTGCTCATTACAACTGGATTTAGGGCAGCGTGCACGCTCACCACGGGGCCGCAGTGGCTCAGAGGTTAAGGTGCTGAACTGCAGACTGGGAAGTCTGTAGCTTGGCAGTTCAAGTCCCTAGTGCCACATGATGGAGTAAGCGCCTGTCTCTGGCCCCAGCTCCTGCCAACCTAACAGTTCAAAAGCAAGAAATTGCAAGTAGACAAATAGGTACCACTTTGGTGGGAAGGTAACAGCGTTCTGTGCACCTCAGCATTTAGTCATGCCGGCCACATGACCATGGACAAGTCTTCGGTCAGCGCGGGCTCTTCAGCTTGGAAACGGAGATGAGCACAACCCCCTTAAGTCAGATTCAACTGGCTTTTGAGCAAAGGAAACCTTTACCTGTACACACTCAGCAGTTTTGTGTAGAATGGGGAGGGGTGTGTGTCCTAAAACAGGTTATTCAGTGATCCTAAAACAGGACTTTCAGAAGGAGGGTTAGACTCTATGGGTCAGTTTCAGAATGCTTCCTTGGCATGCAGGAGTTCCCAGTTCAGTCTTAAATATCTCAGATACAGGTGCTTGGGAAGATGTTTCTCATCATGAGACAAGATTGCCAGCTCTGGTACCTGGAAATTTTGGGGGTGGGGCATGGGGAGGGCAGGGTTTGAGGATGGGAAAGACCTCCTCAAGGTATCATGCCACAGAAGTCACCCCCAGAGTAGCCATTTTCTCCAGGGGAACTGATCTCTGCCATCAGGAGATCAATTGTAATGCCAAGCAATCTCCAGGCCCCACCTGGAGGTTGGCAACCCCAGCCAACTAGTGACCTTAGCTCAAAGTGAAGTGTGATGCCTCATGCAGGGTGGCCACATATGAGGAGGATGGCCACCACTTCCAGGGAAGGAGGAAGGGATGGAAATCTGGTGTTTTTGCTTCACATGAGGAGGAGGAGGAGGAGATTGGATTTATACCCTGCCCTTCACTCGGAGTCTCAAAGTGGCTTACAAACTCCTTTCCCTTCCCCTCCCCACAACAGACACCCTGTGAGGTAGGTGAGGCTGAGAGAGATCTTTCGAGAACCACTTCTGAGAGAATAGCTCTGACAGAACTATGGCTTTCCCAAGGTCATCCAGCAGCTGCAAGCAGAGGAGTGGGGAATCAAACCCCGTTCTCCCAGATTAGAGTCCAAGCACTTAACCACTACACCAAACTGACACAAGCAGGCATAGCCAAGAGCCCTTGGTTTGTGTCAGGCTGATGCCATTGCAAACTGACGGCCCTCACCTTCAGCCTACTCTTTCCTCTGTCAGGAGGTGGCTTGGGCCCATTCCAGGGGCGTTTTGGCCTCCCAGGTCACCCCTGAGAATCACTGCCAATCAGAGTATTGGGTTGGATAGACTAAAGGTCTGAATTGCTACAAGTCAGCTTTATATATTCATACAGGGGCTGAAACCACTTGATAAAAGGCACTCTGCAAGGTGTAATGCCATAGACTCCCCCCTCCCGAGCAGCCATTTTCTCCAGGTGAACTGATGTCTGCAGGCTTATAGGCAATAGGCTTGTCAACTTCCAGGTGGAACTGGAAGATCTCCTGCTATTACAATAGATATCCAGTCTGCAGATATCTCCAGCTCTATGGCATTACACCTTGCCAAGGTCCCTCTCCTAACCAAACCCTACCCTTCTCAGGATCCACCCCCAAATTCCCAGGAATTTTCCAACCTGGAGTTGGCAAGCAAACAACTCTTCCATTCATTCCTCTCACCCTCTTAGCTATAGAAGCTGTGGATCTCTTTGCTGTTGCAGTCCATTTAAAATCCTCAATGATACGGGGAACGAAGCTGTGGAGTCTTGTGAGCAAAAGTTCTACTTTGTGAGCTCCTGGCATCAAAGTTGTGAGCAAGTGATTTGGCTGCTGCATCAATTAGTTTGCTCTGGAGACATCCTTCCTGAGCTATGACAAAAATGTGTGAGCCAGAGGTTAAAAAAACTGTCAGCTAGCTCACACTAACTCAGCTTAGAGGGAACACTGTATACCAGTCTCTTTTGCCAAGAAAGAGAAAGGATCAGTTAGAGCCCTGTAGATGGCCTCAGCTTCCCCTTGTAATATTGCTATAGAGCAGATTTCCCCCTCTTCCTATGTCTTACTAAGATAGAGGAAAGATCCAGCTTCGCAAATGGCTTTGGTTTGCCTTTCTCAAAATGGCTGCTTATAGGGCTGGACGCCCTACCCCTATGCAAGGGTAACAACATAACTTTATTCCCGTCCTTTAGGTAACTGGGCCCAGGAATTCTTAAGAAATCCCTCCCACATGAAGAAGAAGAGTAGGTTTTTATACCCCATTTTTCCTCAAGGAGTCTCAAAGCGGCTTACGATGGCATTCCCTTCCTCTCCCCACAACAGGCACCTTGTGAGGTAGGTGGGGCTGAGGGATTTCTGACAGTACTATTGTGACTAGCCCAAGGTCACCCAGCAGGCTTCCTGTGGAGGAGGAGTGGGGAATCAGACCCAGTTCTCCAGATGAGAATCTGAATCTTCCTTTCTTAACCACTACACCATGCTGGCTCCTACTATATGCTCTCACTAAATACTCATGAGCCTGGAGACACCGCAGGCTTCTCTTTTTTCCTGATGAGTGCTCCATTACTGAAACATCAATTTGCATTCTAAAGTTTAGCATCATGCAGTACACGGCTTCCTACAGTGCATTAGGTTTTCACCTCCCACTGTCATCACATGCCCTCTAAGAAAGAGGGCATGTGTTTTTGTTCTTCCACGGTAGCTTCTTCCCATCTGCTTCAGTAACTGGAGTCACATAAACTCCCACAGTCAATAAGGCAAGATATAAGAAACTTGAGACTGGATGGTGGAACTTAATTTCTCTGTTCATTCTTGATTTGTAACATTTCTACAGGAGGGGGAGGGGGAGAAGAATTGCTTTTCTCTACCCGAAGGAGTTGCAAAGTGGCTTACAATCACCTTCCCTTCCTCTCCACACAACAGACACCTTGTGAGGCAGGTGGAGCTGAGAGAGTTCTGAGAGAACTGTGGCTGGCCCACAGTCACCCAGCAGGCTTCATGTGGAGGAGGAGTGGGGAATCAAACCTGGTTCTCCAGATTAGAATCTGCCTCCCTGTGCACATTGTTGTTGTTGTTTTTTAATTAAAAAGGGAGGGACTAGGACTTCCGTTCTATGGCGGCGCGTTGAGCAGTCGCACCTCTTGGACCTCCCGGGGGTGAAGCTGTGCACCGGCCGAAAGGAGAGGGGGCGAGGCATTGCATCCCCCCCCGGGGCCTGGCGAAAGGCTCCTGGCCAAGGGACTCTTGAGAGGTCATCTCTTTGCCAGTGCGATGCTGGGAAATCGAGGCGCTTCTCCGTCCCCATGGTCCCTCTGCTGAGTGTCCATATGGAATTAGTGGCGCTGACTGGGACAAGCGTGGGAGACCGTGTGGCTAAAACCGAAGGCAAAGCGAGGTCGGATGACCAAATATGAACGTGAGTTGGAATAGAGTAGTTTTACTAAGCTAAAAGAAAGCTCCCTCACCCCATGGACCAGAGAGAAAAGCGAGCAGGAGGAGGGGCCCCTCCCATGCGCATAAACTTCTAAGCGAGAGTGGGGGAGGGGAGCGAAAGAAAAAGTGGTAAAGACTGTTGGAAAGACTTACCAAGGCACGTACGAGCGTGTGAGCGCATATTCAGAGACTTTTAAAAGTTTGGCGAAAGTAAACAACTGATAAAGATGGCGGGGAAGAGGACGGAGAAGGAGAAACTTTTAAAAATGAAACTATCAGAGAGCCCACGACCAGAAGGAACCACCGAGTTGGCTAAAACTATGGCAGAGTCCCTGTTCCCCCTGCTGGAGCAGATGAATAACCTCATGGAGCAGCTTTCAAAAATGAATGAATGTATCACTACACAGCAGACACAAATCAGCGAGACTTTAAAAATCACGGAACAAACAGCTGAGAAAGTGAAAGAGGTTGACGCCACCGCTCAAAGGGTGAAGAAAAAGGTGCAAAAATTGGGAAAAAAGCAAATCTCAACAGAAGAACAGCTTCTACAATTACAAATGAAGAAGGCAAATCTGGTCCTTCGCTTCCAAGGCGTCCCAGAGAGTAAAGGAGAGAATCTGAAGCAAACAATGAGCGAAGCATTGGCCCCAGTGACAGATTTGAAGGCGGACTATCTTATGAGCAAAATGGATGTGGTCTACAGGGCCTACTCCACAGACATAAAGAAAAATAATCTGCCTGGGGAAATTGTAATGAGATTCTCGAAGAGACACGTGAGGGATTGTATCCTAAGAGCGATGGCGGGGACACCCTTGAAAATTGGGGACAGTACCATTCAAATACTGAAAGATATCCCATTTGAAATAAGACAACGGAGAAAGAAATACAAAGATTTAATTCTTTTTCTTCAAACCAATGCAATCAGCTACAGGTGGTTATATCCAGAGGGCCTAATCTTCAAACTTCAGGATAAAAAAGAAAAGATTGACTCTGTTTCCAAAGCTCGGGTCTTTTTGAGAATCCAGCTGGGTGAGCCAGAGGAGGTGGATAAAGAGAAAAAGGACAGTAAGTCCAGTGGCGAGCCAAACTCGGGGTATTCTGGAGAGGACTCTCTGTCTGAGAAGGGGGAAGCGGTGCCTAAAAGTCCTTACAAACTGCGGAAGAGACAAGATAAGAAACAATGAAGATTGAAGGACTGTGAATTGTGTCTTTGATAATAATGTTTTTAATTTTGAGATGCCAAGGGGTCTTTTTACAACAGTTAAATTTAAAATCTAAAAGGTATAAAAGCAAGTCTGACTAAGTTCATAAAATGTAGCGTTTCAAAAGATGGCATTGTATGCAAGCAATTTGAGGATCTCCTCTCTTAGGTTTTCAGTCAGTAGTGGTTATCTTTTCTTTCTCCCTAAATGTAGTACCCCTCCCCTTTTTCATTGTAGTTTTGTAGTCTTTATAAAAATGCAATAAAAAATCCCCTTCGGGGGGCCCCCCCAAAAAAGGGAGGGATTTCAGCAGGACATAATGCTATAGAGCCCATCATCCAGTAGCCATTTTCTCAGTGGGAACTGACCTTGATTGTCTGGAGATCAATTGTAATAGAAGAGAAGAAGAGATTGGATTTACACCCCACCTTTCACTACTCAAAGGAGTCCCAGAGCAGTTTATAATCCCCTTTTCTTCCCCTCCCCACAACAGACACCCTGTGAGGTAGGTGGGGCTGAGAGAGCTCTTTCAAGAACTATGCCTGAGAGAACAGCTCTTAGAGAATTTATGACTGACCCAAGGTCACACCAGCAGCTGCATGTGGAGAAGTGGGATTAGAGTCCACACTCTTAACTACTATGCCAAACTGGCACATATCTCCAGGTGCCACCTGCAGGTTGGCAACCTTAAACTAGGCTGACTGGTATGCCCATATTTATACATCTTCTTGTTTTATAAAGAACTTCCGGTTTCGTTCTTTTGCAGGTGTCCATTTGCCCTGGTTTCACCTACAGCATATTTTTCAAGTTAGGATTGTTATTTTCAAATTGGAAAGGTTCTAATCTAGACCAAAGAAACTGGTGAGACCTGCATATGCAGAACCTCCTGCTGTGGTCATTCATGCATCAAGGTAGTTCGTGGCCTATCTGAGACAGGAGCAGAGCGGTTCCCCCCCCCCCAAATATGGAACAAGAGTCGAAATGAATCAAAGAGAAAATGGGGATAAAAAAAAATAGAAGCAGCAGCAAAACGTGAAGGACAGATCAGAGATGGCACATAGAATAGTGCTGTCTGACTCAGATCTGAGGTGAGACCAGATGGGAGTGAACTTTAAGACAGAAAAATGTAAGCAACAGAAGAGATGTCTCAAGAAATAACAGGAAGGTGTGTGAGGCCGTAAATGAGTTCAATAAAAAAGGGGAGTTTCTACTGTATTGTAGTGGAGAACAATAATAAGGAATTATGGTTATTTACACTATCTACAGAAAATTCAATGGTTTAAAAAGGTGAACTTTTATTCCCCCAGAGGGACATTACAGGTTGAATTGCTGTTCACCTACAGAAAGACAGGTGGGTCTGAACACTAAAAAAATGCTTCATGTATTGCTACTGAATGACAGAAGGAAAAAGAATCAAAACAAACTTTTCCAGCAAGACCGCAAATCTGTCATCACATCATTCAAATTAAGCAAATGGCATATAGATCAACAAAGTGTTGCACAATCTAGTCTCCTTCTAGCGCCAAGGACTGGGGAGCAGGGATAAGATGGTAAAAGGGAAGGAGAATAGGGGCGATTCTGCATTGGCTTTTCCCTCCATTGTTTTACCAAAACAGCAGGTTGAGCAGGTAGAGAAAGAAGTACTTTTCTCCCTTTCTCACAGTACAAGAACTTGTGGACCAACCTCGGGGGTTAGGAGTTTGGGTGTGCTCCTGGACTCCTCTTTAACAATGAAGGCCCAGGTAGCAGCCACTCCCAAGTCGGCTTTCTGCCACCTTCGGCTGGCACGGCAGTTGGTTCCCTTCCTTGACCGTGAAGACCTGGCCACAGTCATCCAAATGACGGTCACCTCGAGGTTGGACTACTGTAACGCTCTCTACATGGGGCTGCCTTTGTCGCTAATCCGGAAGCTGCAACTAGTGCAGAATGCGGCAGCCAGGCTGTTGATGGGTCTCTCTAGGCAGGACCATATCCAACCTGTGCTGAAAGCGCTGCACTGGCTGCCAATAGCATACCAGATCCGCTTCAAAGTGCTGGTTCTTACCTTTAAAGTCCTACATGGCCAGGGTCCAGCATACCTAAGGGACTGCCTTTCCCCATATGTTCCCCCAAGGGCACTACGGTTGGGGCCCCAACATCTTTTGATGGCCCCAGAGATGTCAAATTTGCTGCGACCAGGGCCTTTTCAGTGGCGGCTCCTACCTGGTGGAATGAGCTCCTGGAGGAGACCCGGGCCCTGCGGGACCTTGCACAGTTCCGCAGGGCCTGCAAGATGGAGCTCTTCCACCAGGCTTTTTAGTAGGAGCCGCCGCCACCACTGTACCACCATCGCACCACCACCATAAATGGTGTGGGTACCACTGAGGTGCAAGACGGCCCTGGGATGAAGATTGGATGGCAGTGTTGTTACGGAACTTATGCCGTTGTTCTGGGCTTATTTTACCAGAACCCATCTTGGAATTGAGGATTGAAGTGACACCTAGAGGACTGTAGCCACATCTAGAGCACCTGCACTTTATGTATAATTAGATTGTTTTATTCTGTTTTTAGTGTTTTAATCATGGCTTCGTGTCTTAATTGTTTAATCTTGGCTTTGTGCCCTAATTGTTAGCTGCCCTGAGCCCGTTCTGGGAAGGGCGGGATATAAATCGAACAATAAATAAATAAAATAAGTACATGAAATTGCTGAGCAGTCGGGTTAGAACAAATAAAAGGAAGCACTTCTTCACCCAAAGGTGGAATTCACTGCCACTGGAGGTGGTGGCGACTAAAAGCATGGACAGCTTCAAGAGGGAATTAGATAAACATATGGAGCAGAGGTCCATCAGTGGCTATTAGCCACAAGGCATAGATAGGAACTCTTGGTCTGGGGCAAGTGATGCTCTGTATTCTTGGTGCTTGGGGGGGTAGCAGTGGGAGGGCTTCTGGTATCCTGGTCCTATTGGTGGACCTCCTGATGGCACCTGATTTTTTGGCCACTGTGTGACAGAGTGTTGGACTGGATGGGCCATTGGCCTGACCCAACATTGGATTCTCTTATTTTCTTATGTTCAAACCCACATTGGAGCAGAAATTCCCCTCTGCACTGCATGCTGCTTTCACTTTCTTTGATCATCGGGTTTTACGGTACCTTCTGCATAGATTTATGGCCATTCAGCGGTGACTTTGCAGTCAGTACGACATTGCCCCAGGGTATTTGAATGTGGTTTTGAGCTACACCTCTTCCTAAGTGTTGAGAAAATGTGGAGCAAATGCCAGATGCAGAATTGCCCAATGTGTGGGAGGAAAGAAAGGTGCCATTAAGGCACACAACTAAATCTGAGCAGTGCCAGGTCCACATCCATCTACATTTGCCCTAGTTCCTGGCATCCGTCAATGCTCATTTGCAGCATGAATAATCCTAGGCAAGGGTGTTCAAAACTCTACAGGTTCAGCTTGTGTCGTAATCACTAGTTGCAAATAAATCCCAGATTCATTGCTGATCAGATTGTGTGACGGCTGAACCTTTTTTTGGGAGACCATATGTCTATGTCTAGTGTAACACCACACACAGGAGGACGGTAACTGTATTTTCCCCACGGCTGCTTTAACACCAAGGACTTTCTTCCCATGGGGGGGGGGGCTCAATTTCAGCATATGACACTTCTCCCCCAGCCACTGCTGAGCCTCTCTTTGCAATACAAATGCCGTCCCTCTGCAGGGCTTCATTGCCGCTGTTGAAACTGTTGCAAGAAAAGGACTTTGTGCGTCTCTGAGCCTCAGACTGGGAGGGGGATATAGAGAGTCAGAGAGATCGATAGGTCAGGACCCTGAGCATCTTTCCTTTCTATTGCTCTGATGTTATTGCTACTCTCAGGAAATCTTCCTTCTTTCCAACTGACACCTTCTCTCCACACACTCTTTTCTCCATCATGGCACCATCAGTCGCACAATCGAGTCCGACTCTTCGCGACCCCATGGACCAGCTCCCGCCAGGCCTTCCGGTCTTCCGCTGCCCTCTGAAGTTTGCTCAATTTCATGTTTGTTGCATCTATGATACTGTCTAACCATCTCATCCTTTGCCTAATTAGTTAGACTCTATTAGAATCCTGTCTCTATCCTGTCAAGAATTGTGTTTGTTAAAATAAAGGACTCTTATTAGTTTTGCAAAGATAAAAATGTTCCATGTGTAACTTTCTTTCTCAGTAGCGCACACACACACCCATCAAGTAAATTCCACAGTGAAGTGTACCTTGAGCACTCTTCTAACCCAGTACTTCCTTCAGAAACTTTACATCAATCCCATCCCCCAGGGACACCCCCTCCCCCCAAATCTGGGGACACTGTTTCAGTAGGACACCTTTTGAAGCCTACATTCTAGGCAACTCTCTCTAATTGAAGAATCTGAAAAGGCTTTTCATTGGTTCCTTCTTTCTTAAATGGGCAACTGGGAGTTTTGTCCTGTTGTTGTGGGGAAGGAAGAGCCCTTTCCATACAATAAAAAATTGCTAGATTTTATTTATGATGCTACATAACTGGCTAGATGCTTTTAAATGGATCCTCATGGTTTTAGATGGGACCACCCCAGACTTACAAGGAGCTTACAATCTAAATTTAAACAGTGGGGGAGAGTGCAGAGAGAGGGGCAGCAGGGCAAAAAGCTGGCACAGTAACTGAAAAGAAGACCCTCCTTGGCAGGCAGTGTCTGTTGGAATCACAAAAACACAGTGTCTAGGATGGAGGAGATTTCTTTCAACACCCATCCTCTGTTCCTTTGTGGAGGGAAAAGACAAACCCCCTGGAAATCTTTCTGACTCACTGAAGCTTTTAAAGGACAGTGAGACACAGAAAACTAAAGTCTAGTCCATAATTTATCATGTGCCCTTGAAGTGACTGAATTTGGACCCCTCACCTCACCTGCCTCACAGGAAGCAAGGCCGGGGGCGGGGGAGATGAATATTCTTTTCCTGTTCTTTCTCCTTTTCACTGGTTATGCGGCCAGGCAAACTCCCTGAGCATCCCCACTACATATATTTGCCAGAAACTTTTGTGACTTGTGGCAAGACTTTAAAGTAGCTATGAAACGCAAAGACTACACCTTTCCTCCCTTCCCGGTCTCTGCTTTCTGCCTACCCTCCACACACTCAGTTTGTGGCTGCTCCATCTGTTAATTATGCCTGGAGATCAAGGGAATAATATAGCTGGTAGCACACAAGAACAACAAAGGGTATTGCACAGTCACTAACCAGTTTGAGAGATGTTTGCAATATTACCTGGGGTAATTCTGGGGTCAACTCACCATAGTTGCTCTGCATAGAATGAGGTAAGTTTGTTTGCCTGATGAATTCATTCATGGTGAGGATCTCAACATCCCTACTCTTAGGCTTGACCATAGACAGGGCTGCCCAGAGCTACCATGACCATCCCCATATGACCCTGATAATACACCAAATATCATCACAAAACAAATCACTTGGCCGGCTGTTACCATGAGCCTCTAATAATAAAAGGATCTGCATGTCCACCTATCTGTCCATTTGTGGCAGGCATAACTCATCCGAAAATAAAACCAATGGCCCTGACCTGGATAGCCCAGGCAAGCCTGATCTTGTCAGAACTCGGAAGCTAAGCAGGGCCAACCCTGGCAAGTATTTGGATGGGAAACCAGCAAAGAATACTAGGGCTGGGAGGCCAAAGGCAGGCATTTGAGCCACTTCTCTGAATGTCCTCTATGCTCCAGTAGGAGTCTCCAGAGGTAGCCATGACTTCCAGGCAAGAGCGCACACACATACACAAATGCAGGGCTTTTTTTTGGCAGGAACGCACAGGAACGGAGTTCCGGCTGGCTCCCAAGTTGGCCACGCCCAGCAGGAACTCATTAGCATAATAGGCCACACCCAACAGCAGGAACTCATTAGGATTGGCTACATTAGGGGTGTGTGGCCTAACATGCAAAGGAGTTCCTGCTACAAAAAAGCCCTGGGTTTTGACAACAAACAAGGTAAACAGAATAACAAGCAAAAGGTGGGTGTGGCTGGATGACCTAACTTCTGGTAACATGGGGGTGTGGCCTAATATGCTAATGAGCTGTGTTGTCAGGGGTGTGGCCCAATATGCTAATGAGTTCCTGCTGTTGGGTGTGGCCTATTATGCTAATGAGTTCCTGCTGGGCTTTTTCTACAAAAAGAGCCCTGCACAAATGTAAAAATCCCCCCCCTCCCGAAAATAAAACTAGGATTCTCAAAATTGTCCACCAGCTTCAGGACGATTCTGGGAGTAGTTCCATGGCCAAAATGAAAAGAATCAGAATATCCTGGCCCAGGTTCTCTCCACACACACCCCCATGCTATTTGCAGTAAGCTTGTGTAGTGTTAAAGTGGCAGACTAGAACCTGGGAAACCCAGGTCTGAATATCCACTCGGGCATGGAAGCTTTCTGAGTAACTTTGGGCCCTTGACACACTCTCAGCCTAACCTACCTCACAGGGTTGTTGTGTCCTCCCTGGGGAGAAAGGTGGGATATAAAGTAAATAAATAAATGTTCTAACTTCTGTTCTTCATTTCTTACCAACTAAAGCAGGTTAACATTTATTATCATGCATGTAAAGGGGTGGGGGGTGGGGAAGCATCCTTTTGCTACTTTGATAGATTATCGGAAATTTTAACTCCCACTTCTTTTCATAATATCAATAACGGATTGCTACTATATTAAATACATTTTATGTTGCCATCCCAGATGAATGAGGAGTTGAAACAGAAAAATAAGTCAGGCGGAATGGGGGGGGGGATAGATTAATGGCAGATCACGAAAGGAAGACAGTGAAACAAAGGAGGAGAAAAGTGTGGAAAAGAGTTAGAGAAATGGAGGGAAAAAACAACAATTTTTAAATGCTTGTTTGTTTTGATTAATTTTGCCACCACACAGTTACAGGGTGCAAGACCTGGCTGTGCAGGAGTTGGGTAGAACTAAAGGAAGAAGGAAACCACCTTGGCATGGACTGTAGCTTGTCCTGGCTGGTCTTGCCTTGCTCCGGTGCTGGCTTAGCTGATGGGTTTAGCAGGATCTGAGAAGCGAGAGTTTCTCTCAGCATGACACTGGCCCCACTGGTGGACCTCCTGATGGCATGACACTGAAGGACCGTCTCTTCCCGTATGTTCCCTCAAGAGCACTACGATTGGGGAAGCTCCATCTCCTGGGAGTGCCAGGTCCCCGAGAGATTAAGTTTTCCTCTACTAGGGCCAGGGCATTTTCGGTGGCGGCTCCTACCTGGTAGAATGAGATCCCAGAGGAGATCCGGGCCCTGCAGGAGCTTATGCAGTTACGCAGGGCCTACAAGATGGAGCTCTTCCACCAGGCGTATGAGTAGGAGCCGCTGCCGCCACTATTCTACCACCGAGGTGGCAAGTCATCGGCTGCCCTATAAGAACAGGGGCAAGCAGGCCCTGGCAGAAGTTTGAGACAGTGTAGTGGGAGACCACGCTACTGAGACAGCTGGCCACCAAATCTGGGGGGGGGGTTGTCCCCATCTTGGATGATTAATATAGGTATAGCACTGTACTATTGGAAGGTTTTATTGTGATTTTATATGTTTTATTTATTATATACTGTATTGTATTTTGCACTCGGCTTTGCCGCATGTGAGCTGCCCTGAGCCTTTGGGAGGGTGGGATATAAATCAAACTAATAAATAATAAAATAAATAAATAAATAAAGGGACCTCCAGCTCCCTTGGGCCTCCAGAATGTTCCCCCCCCATTCCATCCCTCTAATCCTGACCACAGAAGCTCCTGGATGCCACCCTTGCCATCTCAAATGTGGAAAAGGGGAAGATGATGGACATATTATATTGGACAAGTAATCCACCAATCTATCTAGCTCAGTGATCTGGCTGGGTGCCAGGCAAAGAGAAATCCTTCCTAGCACCTGCCATCTGAGATACTTCTAAAATCAGGCAACAGGCAATTCTTGATTGTATATGGTACCGATGGTTCCAAATCCTCAAAGGCAATAGTATAGAATTTAGCAGGGACAGGTACCATTAAGGACTGTCCTTGGTAAACAAAGCCATTTGGAGGCGGGGAGACCTGGAATAAATGAAGATGACATGTGCAGCACCCCAAACAAATTGCTTTTCTGATTCTTCCTATATTCTTCCTATACAGCATGATGCCCAGAATAGAGAGAGGCTCAAAGATATAATGCATGGCTTATTCCAACTATTCTCAGTGGGTTGTTCTTTGGATCATAAGCAAGGAATCAGAAGTTACTCAGACTTTCCCCTTAAGAACATAAGAACATAAGAGACGCCAATGTTGGATTAGGCCAAAGGCCCATCCAGTCCAACACTCTGTGTCACACAGTGGCCAGAAATACCAGGTGCCATCAGGAGGTCCACCAGTGGGGTCAGGACATTAGAAGCCCTCCCACTGTTGCCCCCCCCAAGCACCAAGAAGACAGAGCATCACTTGCCCCAGAGCCCCTATCTATACCTTGTGGCTAATAGCCACTGATGGACCTCTGCTCCATAAGCTTATCTAATTCCCTTTTGAAGCCGTCCACGCTTGTAGCCACCACCACTTCCTGTGGCAGTGAATTCTGAATCAGCCCTAAAGTCTGAATCAGCCCTTTGAAAATGGTTCCTTGTATCATGTTCTGCCAACCATGATGAATCATCAGAACTCTTGAAGATGTTACACTTCCTAATGGGCAGCTGGTTTACTGCCAAGACCTGCTTAATGTTTTCTCATGACACTCATGCATTATCAGACCATGAGATACTCAATCCTGGTAACTAGCTAGCAGCAGCTTTCCCATTATAGAGGCATAGGTCTTTCTTAGCTCTACTGATTGAGATCAAATTGATTGAACTTGAGACCCTCTGCATGCAAAGTGTGTGAGGCTGTTGTCCCACCCTTGTACCAGGAATCGGTGATTACCACCTCTTTCTCTGCTTACACCTGTATCAGGGATCCACAGCCTTTCTAAGCCTGAGAGCACCATTGGAATTTTGCTACAAGACGGTGGGCGCGACCACAAAATGGATGCCACAGAGTGGCTGCTGCAGGAGGCAGAGCCAGCCACAAAATGACTGCTGCAGTAGCTCCCCTTCAGTCATACAGTGAAGATCCTTGCACTGTGGGGGCAGCTGCTGCCAAAACAAAGTTTTAAAAAATCTGCACAGCCTCCAAATCTCCAATGGCCAAACTGTAGCCTTGCTGGGAAGGAGGAGGAGGAGGAGGAGATTGGATTGATACCCTGCCCTTCACTACCCAAATGAGTCTCAGAACGGCTTACAAACTCCTTTCCCTTCCCCTCCCCACAACAGACTCCCTGTAAGGTAGATAGGGCTGAGCAGGGGTCGTTTGGGGCCGGAGTGCACAGGAGCGGTGCTCCAGGAATGAGGAGACTGGGGGCGGGCACATGACCAAGCTCCGCCCCCTGCTCCCAGCAGCCCATCTAAGCATCGGCTTGCCCACCTGCCCTGCAGCCGCAGGACTCACGGGCAAGCCTTGGAAGGGAATGGGGTTTAAATCCCCTCCCCTTCCATCCAAGGAGCCGGCTTGTCCGCATGCCCTGCAGCCGTGGGACGCGCGGGCAAGCCATGGAAGGGGATGGGGATTAAACCGCCTTCCCTTCCATCAGATGCCAGGGGGTGTGGCGTATGCAAATAAGTTATGCTAATGAATTATGCTATTGAACTCCTGCACCTCTTTTTCTACGAAATGACCCCTGGCGCTGAGAGAGCTCTGACAGAAACGGCTCTTTTTCAAGAACAGCTCTTATCAGAGCTACGGCTTGCCCAAGGTCATCCAGACAGGTGCAAGTAAAGGAGTGAGGAATCAAACCCTGTTCTCCCAGATTAGAGTCTGCGCACTTAACCACTACACCAAACTGGCTCCACCTGGCCTTACTGACTTTCTAAAAACACTTGGTGGGCACCATGGCACCCACAGGTACCATGTTGGGGCCCCTGGTCTGTAGTGTCACAAGTAAAGTTATGCCATTCTCCCATCTTCATTGGTAACCTGAACATATAAAAATGCCGGCTTCAGTAATCACTCTTACCCCTTATGATGTCACTCAACTAGAGCCACAATCCTCCAATGATATTCCTGGGAGTGAGCCCCAGTGAATGAAGTGAGCAGAGCTGCTTACTGTTGCTCCCTGACAGTGCAAACCTAAACAGTTACCAGGGCTCTTTTTGTAGAAAAAGCCCAGCAGGAACTCATTAGCATAACAGGCCACACCCAACAGCAGGAACTCATTAGCATATTGGGCCACAACCCTGACAGCACAGCTCATTAGCCCATTAGGCCGCACCCCCATGTTACCAGAAGTGTGGTCATCCAGCCACACCCACCTTTTGCTTCTTATTCTGTTGACCTTGTTTGTTGTCAAAACCCAGGGCCTTTTTTTGTAGCAGGAACTCCTTTGCATGTTAGGCCACACACCCCTAATGTAGCCAATCCTAATGAGTTTCTGCTGTTGGGTGTGGCCTATCATGCTAATGAGTTCCTGCTGGGCGTGGCTGTGTGTTCCTGCCCAAAAATAGCCCTGGTTAACATCCTTTCTTAGAAGGGTGATAACTCTGTTTAGGATTGCACTGCTAAACAAGCTTTTAATATTTCTGCTTTCAGCACTATCTGAGACCATATTGAATTTGGATGAATATTTTATTGGGTTTTTTAAATCATTTTCTTTTGAAAAATGAAAGCATGAAGTACACGTTAGAACAACTACAGTCTAGCAAATAGTGGGAAGGAAGAGAAATGGGCAATCTAGTACAGCTTCAGGTATTTGCAAGGTGGCATTAAGCTGAACAGGAGGTTATAGGGGAAGAGACGGAGATGTGGACATTGGGAAGGTGTAGTTAGCTTTAATAAATGCATGCCGTTATTTTGAGTGCAAGCTGCCAGATTTTATTAATCTGCCTTCCTGCATATCAGAAGCACAAGTGACTCCAGCAAATTGCTGACATCCTACGATTTATTATTTGTGATGAAGATATTCAGATAGAGATTACTCACACTGAAAGCATATGGCTGCAATGCATAAGCCATGATCAGAGCAAAATCCCTTTGAAAATGCAGGCTCTCAGATTTCCCGGAGAAAAAGGAAAATGTGCCTTTTTTATTGCAAGTTCTGAAGGGCGAAATTCGATCCCATCAATCTTTGATTTTCTTTAATAATTGATGGAATTTGGCAAATCGGCAGGTAATTGGTTCTTTCAGGCAAGTTCTTTGATTTCTTCCTCTCCAGCTGTGTCAGTTTATGTCCCTGTATTTAACTGGAAGCCCCTTTAAAGGGGGGGGGATGTCTTTAAAAGTCCCCACTTACATACAAATGACCTTTTAAAAAGCACCCACGATGGATCGCGAATAGATGCAATAATATCTTCCCACTTTCTTGGTTTGTAATTTTGCTGCCATCCCTGACTTTTCCTGGCTTCATTCTGTATTATTATTTTTTTGTTGGATGAAACTGTCCTACAAGGATTATCTTGTGCCATAAATTATCAGCAGCTCTAATGAAGTAGTAAATTAGACATGCTAAGTGGTTATGTATTAATTTGGATAGTTCCTGGGATACATATTATCAAGCTAGGTATGTCTGTTTAGCAACAGAGTACACAGTGCCTTAGAGAAGGCATTACTTCAATACTAGTCTGACCCATGGGATGTCCAAGCCTCTCAATGAGATACTTGTTGGCCTGGAGAAGTTTACTTCAAATTCACTGGTTTGGGCTACAGTCTAAAATGTATTCTTATTCAGGAACAAGGGTAGAATAGAGTCTTTTGATGGTTGTGTCTTCTGGAAGGGGAGGGGCTGTGGCTCAGTGCAAGAGCCTCTGCTTTGCATGCAGAAGGTCCACGGCTCAATCCCTGGTATCTCTGGTTAAAAGGATCGACCCAGCAGGAGGTAAAAGACCTCTGCTTGAGACTCTGGAGAGCTGCAGCCAGTTTGAGTAGACAATACTGACCTTGATGGACCAACGGTCTGATTCATAATAAGGCAGATTCATATGTTCATGTGAAGTTCAGGAAATAAAATTGCCCTCATTAACAGGCATTGGGGGGGGGGCTGTCAAGTCACAGCCAACTTACGGTGACTCAGTAGATTTTTAAGGCAAAAGACATTCAGAGGCAACTTGTGATTGCCTGTCTCTGGTCCTGTCCATACTAGGCCTTTTGGGCCGGGAGCGGGACGGAACGGGGGCGGAGCAAACGGGCACGATCCCACGGCAACATCTGGGAATCGTTGCCTGACTGTCCCTGTTCCGTCTCAAATGGCAATACCGCGCTGTAAAAAAGAACCACCTACCTAGGTGGTTGTATCCCTTCCAGCGCCGCAAGCCAGGCTGTGGGATCGGGCAGCGCGTCCTTGCGCCGCCGCATCCCAGCCCCCGGCCGGGCGCAGTTCGGCAGCCTCCCCCTCCCATCAGACTTTCCTCCCCGGCATCTGATCGTGCCGGGGAGCGATGGGCCGCGGCTGAGGGGATCCATGGGATCCCGCCGCGGCGTCTCAAGTTCGGTGCAGCTCTGCTTAGCCGCGTTTCAGCCGTCCCGTGTGGCAGCAGCCTTTGTGTAGCAACCCTGGACTTCCTTGGCAGTCTCCCAACCAAATATTAGCCAGGGCTGACCCTACTTAGCTTCTGAGATGTGACAAGATCAGGCTAGCCTGAGCTATCTAGGTAAGGGCAACAGACAATTGGGCACTCATTTTAGCCAATGACTTTACCTGCTCTGAAACCGGCAGAGACCAAACGTATTAAAAAAAATACTGAGGCAATAAGTTGTTTAGCTGACAAGTACAATCTGTGTACATTACGGATGGGCACAAACTGCAAAAAATGGTGGTTCATGGTACTTCTTGGTTTATTTGGTTACACGAACCATGAACTTTCATGAACTTTTTCTGTTTCCCAAACTGGTTTGTGGTTAGTTTGGTTCATGAGTCTGGGAGGTGGCAGAACATTACCCTCATGACTTAGAGATGCCATTCTCACAGGGAGTCTTCAGCAGGCCCTTCTCCACCTGTCCTCCAAGTCTGGCAAAGATTGGATTTGGGGTGTCTGAGTTATAGCCCGCCCCCCCAAAGCACATGCCCCCCAGGAAAGCTCAGCTCTAGCCTCCCGTTAAATCAGCCATGCAGCAAGCAATTCTTCCTAATTCACTCTCACATGACAATTAAGTCCTCTCTCTTGCTGCTGAAAAGTGAAAACAGCTGAGTCAGGGTGTGGTATATATGCAACCTGCTCCCATAGAGCAGAATGGGAGCTCCGTGGTTGGCTCCCAGAGCTGCCAATCATGCTATGGACAACTGCTATGGGTGTTTCTAGGGCTCTCCACAAGTCCACCCCCAGGGTTGCCTAGGAATTTTTTTCTTTTTTTAATTAAAAATATTTATTTGGTTTGCAGAAATATAATATATGCATATCACAAACAAAAATCCAGTCACACTACACAACACAACCACACCACACAGTGTTAAATACATAAATATATAAAATTAATCATCCACAGATCAAACTCCATCCAGTGTACTACAGTTCAACCCCAAATAAAATCACAGGCTATGACTACGACCAGTAAGGGCTTCAGCTATTGCCTAGGAATTGATTGAATCAGTGCCAGGCTGTCTGGCCAATGAACCTCTGTAACGAACCACTTGAGCTTCCGTGGAAAAAAGGTGGTTCGTTTTTTGGATTCGGGAATGATGCGACCAAACGAACCAGTTCAAAATGAGCCACTAACCGTGCTCGCTTCGGCAGCACATATACTAAAATTGGAACGATACAGAGAAGATTAGCATGGCCCCTGCGCAAGGATGACACGCAAATTCGTGAAGCGTTCCATATTTTTTACAGAAAGGCACCAGACAGGGTTGTCCCCTATCACCGTTATTATTTATCTGGGTGTTGGAGATACTTTTACAAAAAATACAGCAAGATCAAGAGATAACGGGATTGACACACAAAGGACTTAAATACAAGTATCGAGCATTTGCTGATGATGTAATGTTTATTGTGCAAAACCCGATAGACAAGTTACCGTTACTGTTCCAAAAAATAAAGGACTTTGGAGAATTGGCCGGATTTTATGTGAATAAGAATAAGACGAAGCTTATTTGTAAAAATATGACGAAACAAAAACAAATGGAACTGCAAGACCTGGTACAATGTGAAGTAGTAAAAAAGACGAAATATCTTGGTATTGAGTTAACTGCAAGAAATATAGACTTATATAAGAATAACTATGAAAAATTATGGACTAAGTTAACTCAAGACTTTAAGAAATGGGACAAAATGAATTTGTCACTGATGGGAAGAATATCAGTTATAAAAATGAATGTCCTACCACGTTTGATGTTCCTGTTCCAAACAATACCAATACTTAGTAAGACAGATTTGCTACTTAAGTGGCAACAAGAACTATCAAAGTTTGTTTGGGCAGGCAAGAAACCGCGAATCAAGATGAAAATTCTTTGTGATGCCAAAGACAGAGGTGGGCTACAATTACCAAATCTTAGACTATATTATGAAGCGGTCTGTCTAACCTGGATGGAACAATGGGTGAAATTAGAAAATGATAAGTTACTGGGGTTAGAAGGCCATGATTGTAGATTTGGTTGGCATGCATATTTATGGTATGACAAAACAAAAATGGATAGCTTTTTTAAGCTTCATGTGGTAAGAAAAGCACTATTTGTGGTATGGATGAGGTATAAAAAATACTTTTGTGATGTAAGACCATTGTGGATTGTACCAGTGGAAGTGTTAACATCTTACTCAAGACATAGAGATAAAGATTGGTTGCCATATAAAGATCTAATTAAAAAAGTGGGAACAGAATGGGTAATGAAAAAGCAGAATGAAATTGAATATGATTATGAATGGCTGAAATATATGCAGATTTTTGACCTTTTTAGATCAGACAAAAGAAACTATGGTTTTAGAGAGGAAAAAAATGAGATTGAAATGATTTGGGAGAGTGAAGGGGGAAAAAATATCTCTAAAATGTATAAAGTGTTACTAAAATGGTATACTGAAGATGAGACTGTAAAAGGGCAAATGATAAAATGGGCGATAAATATGAATACGGAAGTGGCTATTGAAACCTGGGAATATTTGTGGAAAAATTCTATTAAGATATCGCCTTGTACCAATGTTAGAGAGAATTGTTATAAAATGATGTATAGGTGGTACATGACTCCGAAAAAAATTGCAAATATGAACCAGAATATGTCAAATAAGTGTTGGAAATGTAAAAGCCATGAAGGCTCATTTTACCACATGTGGTGGACTTGTGAGAAAGCAGTTGACTTTTGGACAAAAGTCCACAATGAAATGCAAAAAATTTTGAAATGCTCTTTTAAAAAGGCACCGGAAATTCTGCTTTTAGGATTGAAAATGGAAGAAGTCAATACAACTAAAAAGACTTTATTCTGGTACTTAATCACAACAGCGAGAATGATTTATGCACAATTTTGGAAAACAGAGAAAGTACCAGAAATTGAGGTTGGAGCAGGGGTGGAAGCATTGCGGGAAGCCATTGGAGGGAGGGGAGGAATTGGGAACGGGGTAGACAAGTGATAGAATGAAATGTTTTAATTATATACGTTGTATTCCTGAGAAAAAAATAAAATTTGTTTACCAAAAAAAAAAATGAGCCACTAACCAGCCTGATTCATGCTCGACCTGCGGTTCATTTTTCAGTTTGTGCCCATTCCTAGTGTACATTAACTGGGGAACTTTCCTGTACAAAAAAAAAAGTGGGAAAAGGAGAGACAGTGCATTTCAAAGCAGACAGTTCAATTTACAGTCTGTCATGATTCAAAAGCCCACCCCCAAAAAACCTCAGACGAAAACAGGTTTTAAAAAGTGTAAGTTTATAATGATACAACCACACAGGAATATCTGAGGGTCCTTTTGAGTAAACCAAAGTGTGTGTATCTCCAAATTAAACAAAGAAAGGATCATAAGTGTTAAGAGTCCTTCACAGCAGTTGCCTAATCAGCTTGCCCAGAGTCATAAGTAGAAACTGAGCTGGAATGACTACCCCAGACTCTAGAACACTGGAAGCATACTAAAAAATGAAATGAACTTTTGAATATTCCAGTAAGAACTGTCTCCTAAGAACTTCTCATTCCTTGGAAATGTGGGGTGTGCTCAACAAGATCATCTGTTTCTCCCACTGTGGGAATAACGCCTGTAAAATAAAGGGATGTGGAAGGGGGAGGGGTGATCCCATTAGTAGTTTTCTTGTGGTATAAACAGCGTTAACGGAGTCTGACTCATCCACTGTTGTCTTTAAAGATCCATGTTGTACAGCCTTCTCTTAATTACCTTTTCATCTCAGCTTGGTTCCAATGTCAGTCCCCATCTTTCCCCCCACCCCCATCCACCACGCACAATATAAACGATTCCCTCCCATGCTGAGCAGACATCTACCTTGTCAGCACTGAATGTGTCAGCAAAAGCAAGGTGAAAAAAACCCAAACACCCTGATTCCGCACTGCAGCGTACAGCAGCAGTCAAATAGCCTTCATAAAGTATTTATTCACTTATCCCTCCCCCTCCCTCTTTACTCTTTTCCATTCTTCTACCAGCTGCAACCAACCGTGGGGACTTAATTGATCAGGATGTGATCATGGGCTAGGTAGATCTGGACGTATGCCAAGCTACTGCAGCCAATGGGACTCTTGCTCTGGAATCGCATTGGCCTCCGACAAGGTAAGTTTTACGTCAACATAGTCCATCATCTTCATTTCCCTATGGTCTTGAAAGTTGGGGATTTGCCTTCAAGCCCATAGGAAGATGCGTCCACTGTATTATTGCATCTTCTTGTATTATCTGAGCATAGGCATAATGCCACTTGTGCGTACCAATACCCTTGCACCACTGAGTTTACAACATGCATTGACCATCATGGTGTTAGCTTAGAGCTTGCTTGCACATAGCACAAGGAGGGAAGGTGCCACTTTAGGAATAAAGTCCTCAAAGATTTGCCAGCTCTTGGAGGAGAAATGCCTGGAGATTTTGAGGTAGAGCCTGTGGAGGGGGAGGTTATAATGCCACAGAGGGTATAATGCCACAGAGGCCGCCCTCCAAAGCAGCCACTTTCCCCAGGGGAACAGATCCCTGATGTCTGAAGATCAATTGGGTTGTCAGTCCTAAGTCCACTAGAGGCTTGTTGCTTTAGGAAAGAAACAAAACTCCTTTATTGTTAAGGAAGTGACATCACTGTGCACTGAGAAAGATTGTGACCCTCTCCCTACAGTGAGTACCCACTTCCCCCAATTCCTGCCAGTTGCCAATCATGCTACGGACAACTGCTATGGGTTGCCAGGCACTCTATTTATCAGGGTAATCCTAGTGTGGGAAGAACAATGTTCCCAGTTTCTCCTGCATAATGCCTTCTGTCCAATGCTACTGGAGTGAGGTCAGGAGGACCTCTGCTGCACACTGCTAATGAGAGAGGGGGGGGAGGGAGAGGGAGAGTGCTGTAGTGGTTAGAATTGCAGACTAGGATTTGGGAGCCCCAGGTGTGAATCCTTACTCTAGAAGAGTAGAAGAAGAGAAGAGATTGGATTTATACCCCGCCCTTCACTACCCAAAGGTGTCTCAGAGCGGCTTACAAACTCCTTCCCCTCCCCACAACAGACACCCTGGGAGGTAGGTGGGGCTGAGAGAGCTCTGACAGAAACGGCTCTTTTTCAAGAACAGCTGTTATCAGAGCTACGGCTTGCCCAAGGTCACCCAGCCAGAGGCAAGTGGAGGAGTGGGGAATCAAGCCACGTCCTCCCAGATTAGAGGCCGCGCACTTAACCACTACACCAAACTGGCTCTCACTAGGTGACTTTGAGCCAGTCACTCCCTCTCGGTCCAACCTACCTCACAGAGTCTTGTGTGGATGGGGAACAGTGTTGTAAGCTATCTTGGGTCCCCATTGGGGAGCAAAGCAGACTGTAAATATCTAAATAACTATTTATTTATTTATTTTATTGGGCTTCTAGCCTGCCCTAGCCCACAAGTAGGCTCAGGGCGGGTTATCACAAGCAATAAATATGACATCCAGGATAAAGAAACACCAGAAATGGCCTTTAATCTTCTCTAGGATAATCTCCAATACAAAAACTTTGTCAAACAGCCAGCACTTATCTCTTCTTATATATATTTGAGTTTTCGTGTCCCTCTTGCCTGAATGTTCCACATGGCCCCACAACCTTTCACTCCCTGATGAGTCACTCACCAGGGGCCTCTACCCATTGGTGGCTGTGTTGCCTGAGTCCCGCCCTTCCCTTTCATCTCGCACCGTGACGGAGGACGATGGGGTTTCTGCTGGGACAGAATCAAAGCTGCACCACTTGAAGCAAAGCCTCACTCCAGCCTTCAACAGGCTGCTTACGGGGGGGGGGGGGGGGGGAACTTTTTGTCACCCAGGTGCCCTGCTTGTCCCTCACCTACTGCTGGAGTGCAGTCTGGCAGTCACACACCCCACATGGAGCAATGCCCGTGCAGACCCCCGCCCCGGCTGCTGCTTCCCTTTCTTTGGCTGCCTACACTCCCGCTTTGCAGAGCACCACTTCCGGGGGGGACACGAGCGGGATGCCACCGAAGCTCCTCTGTGGGCAACGTCAATATCCTCCCGGCCCAGCCCAGCCCGGCCTGGAAAGTGCCACTTCTTTGCTCAAAGCGGCTGACCTCGGAACGCACCTGGCAAATTGATGCTAAAAAGACTCCTCCTCAAGCCCGGGCCACTTGCCCACAGCCTATTTCTAGAGCTCGTTGTCTCTATTTCCACAACAGGCCTTCTTCCTAGTAGCAGATAAAACAATTATGCCTGTCATAATAATGGGACCACCATGAGTGATTAATTAGACTTTAGAATGTTAGAGGAGGGCTCAGGAGTGAAAAGGGCCTGTAAGGCGGAGGTGTTCCGCCAGGCTTTTGGTTGAGGACAGCAATGATTCCCACTCTAGCTGGCACCCTTTTATGCTCTCCAGATCATTTTGTCCCTCGTTCTTCCCTGCCGGACAGTCTGGAATGGGGGAATTATTATTTTTTTTGTTCACCATCTGGAGTTTTAATTTATCTACTGGTATTAATGTATTTTATTTTTTACAGTGATGTTATTATTCATTGTTGTACATTCAGAAATATTATTATTGATGATGGTGGTGGTGATGATGATGATGATGATGCACAGGTAGGCAATACAATGTCTGTGGCATCTGTCCACCTGCAGTTTGTTCCCCCACCTATCTCGACTTACCTTAGAAACCTGTGATGGACTCACAGGCCACTTTAGAGTGTTATGTTGACTCACGTGAGAGCTGATCACTCCGGGGGGAAAGGAGAGGAAATCCTTAATAAGCTAGAGGTCACCTGTGTACTTTACGTTCCATATCTCTATCTTAATGGGAAAAGTTAATAAAATCCTGGATATAGTCTTTAAAGACTGTACTAATAGAATATGAAACTGCATCTCATGGTATCCAAGATGGCACTATGATGAAATTATATTTCATAAAAGCTTATAAAATCCCATCATTCTAGCAATCGTTAGGGTAGAAAATTAAAAGCAATTACACAATGAAAGGAAAAGCTATTAAAACCGGACTTGATCAATGGGGGAGCACCAATAAAGACCATATTAAAACAGAGCATATCTGAATTGCGAAGGCTTCTTTTTTCACTGTCCTTATCTTTGCTGAACACAAACAATATTAATTATGTCAAAATGGAATACAAATATATTCCCCAAATGTCACAAATCTCACTGAATCTGTCTAGAAAATGCTGGGTTTGGTACATTGATTGAAATTAATAGAAGTGACCTTTTTCTGACTTGCATTTCATCCTCATAAATTCAACATTTTTGGAAAAAATAACCTCCACAGGGGAGTTTGTTTTTGATTTCTTACATCAAGCACAATACAACTCGCAATCTTTCTTTAAGTCCTTGTTGTGTCCTAAATAACAAACATGGTAACACTCTGTAATCTCTTGGTTCTTGGCGAAAGATATGTCTGGATTTAGTTTCAAGCAATAATAAAGCCTTTCTCCCACCACAACTCTCTGTTTCTCCAATATGAAGGATGCTGTAATACCAAAGGCAAACTCAGAGAGCACAAGGTAAGCATTTCAATTGGACCAGGATTACCTCGAAAGTGACAGGAAGTGTCACATAGCATTCAATATAGTAAGGCTGACTGGAGGGGGTCTGACTTTCCTCTCTTCTTTGCTAGGCCAGAATCAAACTTTAACCCTTTACAACCAGACAGGTTTTAAAACAAAGGCATGCCCAATCTCCAGTATTTCAGCAAGTGCCCTGTACTGGATAGCCCAGGCTAGCCCAATCTCATCAGATCTTAGAAGCTAACCAGGGTTGGCTCTGGCTAGTATTTGGATGGGAGACCAAGGAATACCAGGATTGTGACACAGAATGTCTCTTGCCTTGAAAAACATAAGGCAACAACAACGGGCACAGTTGTTGTTTTTTTAACTGCCCCCCAAAGGGGCAGAATTTTATTACATTTTCCACATAACATACACAAACAATCATAACATATACTTACATAGACATACATACTAACATACAAACAAATACATGGAGGTTATAACCTAACAACGGACACAGTTAAGTTTATCTAGTTGCTTATTAACTGTCTATTTGTAATGTAACATTTTATATTGTTTTATTGTTTTACTTGGCATTATGCCCTGTTAGCCGCCCTGAGCCTTCGGGGAGGGTGAGATAGAAATCTAAATAAATAAATAAATTAAGTGTGTCATTGGGGTTAAAGTATCAGACTGGGATCTGGGAAGGCTGGATTCAGATACCCACAGTTCCATCAAGCTTGCTAGGCAGCCTTAGAAAAAGAGGGCAGAAGGGACCCCAAGGCTCATCTTGTCCAACCCCCTACACGTTGCAGGAAATTCACAGTTATCTTTCCTCCCACACCCAGAGGAAGGATCCCTGGCCAATTTGACTTGGAGGAAAATTCATTCCTGACCCCAAAATGGCAATCGACATTAAGCTAGGCATATAAGAAAGGGCCACAAGCACCGAGCAACAGCTCATCCTTTCCTGCTCTCTCTCTCATGATCTGCCTAAATTCACAGAATCAGCATTGCTGTCAGATGGCCATCTAGCCTCTGCTCAAAAACCTCCAAAGAAGGAGAGCCCACCACCTCCCAAGGAAGCCTGTTCTGATGAGGAATTGCCCTAACGGTTAGGAAGTTCTTCCTAATGCGTAGCTGAAAACTCTTTTGATTTAATTTCAACCTGTTGATTCTAGTCCGACCTTCTGAGGCAACAGAAAACATCTCCACTCACTCCTCCATATGACAGCCCTTCAAATACTTGAAGATGGCTGTCATGTCACCTCTCAGTCGTCTCCTCTCCAGGCTAAACATACCCAGCTCCTTCAGCTTTTTCTCATAGGATGGTCTCCAGATCCCTCACCACCTTTGTTACCCTCCTCTGGACATGTTCCAGCTTCACAAGGTCTAAGGGGTACACATCCCAAATATCTGTATCAATTTCAGTTTCATATTTCAGTGATGGGCACAGGTATTTATTTAAAACAGTTATGCCACTTTCCACTTTTGACCCTGGGGAAACTGCTGTAGGCCCTGGGGAAACCAACGTTGTTTGGTGCCTCTTTCTGTTTTCCCCATAGAACAAAATGACCCTTTAAATTTTAAAGAAAAGAGGGAGGCCTGAGAGGGTCAGCTAGATCTAGCCTCCCCCCAAGACCCTTTAAATTAAAAGGGAAGAAAGGACTGAACCACCCAGACTTACCATGCTGGTGTCAGGCACTGGTAGCTCAGGTACCCCATTACAGAAGCCCTTCATAAGAACATAAGAAGAAACCTGCTGGAACAGACCAAGGGTCCATCTAGTGCAGCACCCTGTCTCACACAGTGGCCAACCACTTCCTTAGGAGGTCCAACACTATGGCATAGAGGCCGAGGCCTTCCTCTGATGCTGCCTCCTGGCTCTGGGATTCAGAGGTTTAGTGCCTTTGAAGGTGGAGGTTCCCCTCAGTCACCATGGCTAGTAGCCATTGATATATTTATCCTCCATGAATCTATCTAATCCCATTTTAAAGCTGTTTATTCCTTCTGCCAGTCCCCATCCTGCTGCTGGTGTTGGAGGTGGCAGAGCCTGCCCTGACTGTCAGAAAACAGTAATGTGGGCCAGATTCCGGAGTCTTGCAAGGTTTGGCTGCCCTATAGGAATCTCATATTGATGGTAGGCCAGGTCTGCCTATAGGATGCAATGACCCCAGGTCTACCCACTCAGAAGAATGGCAATTAAAAATGTGATAGATGCTTCAACAATCTGAGAACATACAGAATTGGCATAAGGTTAGAATAGAACAGAACAGACTAGAATCACAGAGTTGGATGGGGGCCATACATGCCATCTAATCTAACCCCCTACTCAATGCAGGATCAGCCTAGAGCAGGGGTGTCAAACTCATTTGTTATGAGGGCCAGATCTGACATAAATGAGACCTTGTTGGGCCGGGCCATGTGTGTCATAAAATGTAATGCCAGATAGTGGAGATATAAACTTTATAAAGGACACAAACACAAAGGTTTTTTTTTTACTTAAAATAAAAACATGCTTAAAACATTAGCATTCTTGTAGCATTCTTGTAGTATTTTGTTTATTTAACAGTGTCTGATAACTGACACCTCTTGCTCTGAATTACTGCATCAAAATGTCTGTGCTGTTGCAATCTTGAGTATGCTGTTCAGGTGTGTATCTGTAAGCTGCAAACCTATGATGACGCAGCAGCAGCAGCAGCAGCAGCAGCAGAACTGGAAGAAGCAGCAGAAGACAACAAATTCCATTGCGGGCCTGATCTGGCCCCCGGGCCACATGTTTGACACCCCTGGCCTAGAGCATCCCTGACAAGTCTTTGTCCAGCCGCTGCTTAAAGACTGCCAGTGAGGGGGAGCTCACCTAGGCAGCTGATCCCACTGTTGCACAACTCTTACAGTAAAAAAAGTATTTCCTAAGATCCAGCCGGTCCCTTCCCGCCCTTAATTTAAACCCATTTTGGAGAGTCCTATTCTCTGCTGCCAACAGGTTCTGTTTCATTTATGTTTTTATACATCTGTACTCCATGTTTCTTCCCAATGGAGACAAAGAGCATCTTATAGTATCATTCCCCCCTCTTCTATTTTATCTTCACAAGTAGAAGCCTGGGTGGTAGGTAAGGCTGAGAGAGTGACTGGCCCAAGCTCATCCAATGAGCTTCTATGCCAGAATGGGGATTCAAACTTCTGTCTCCCAGATCCTAGTTTGAGACACTCTAACCTTGCACCACTAAATATCTAAGACAGTGTTTAACATTCTGCCCCATCCTCCCCTCATTCTGTCGCACTCTCTAGTAAACACACAACTGATTCTAGGATGAGGCTACTCAAGATGGGACTATGCTTGTTTCCGGACAGTTCTCCTGATGCTGGGTAGCTCAGCATTCCTTTGCAGAGATCACCCACTGGAGTCGGCATGCCCCCTCAAGCATCTTTGCTAAGAATTTCTAGTGAGGGTTTCACATAAAGGGATGTTAGTAGTTCTCTGGAGATGTTGCCACTTGATTGAGGTGTGAGGGGCAAGGAAATTGGTGGATAGCTTTCTAGCCCTCAGCTCTAGTCTAGGCACTTAAAACATTTCACTGGGCTAAAAATGCTGGTGGGATCTAGATTATGTGTTTATTTCCAATAGTTGCACTCTTGCCTCTTAGTGCAAATGTTCAAGAGGCAAATACCAGCATAAAGCAAATATTAAACCAATAGGTTGGAATTTCTGCTTGCTCTAGAGGTCTTGTGAAAGCAAAAAAAAGAAAGAAAAAGAAAAAGACAGCAGAGCTTGAGCTAAGCTAGCCTTATTACATCTCCACTTGCATTTCTGCTTGCACAAGATCTTATGCAACCAGTTTATGGGCACTATGATCTCTCTCTCTCTCTCTCTCTCTCTCTCTCTCTCTCTCTATGATCTCTCTCTCTCTCTCTCTCTCTCTCTCTCTCTCTCTCTCTCTCTCTCTGTGTGTGTGTGTAGTGAGAAAAGCAGCTCCGTGTTGCATGAAGTCTTGGTTATATTTATATTTCCATTTATATTTATATTCATATTTCCATTTATATTCATATTTCCATTTGCATATTGCAGTGAGAGCAGTGGAACCAGGTACCTGCAAATGGGAGGATTCTGCCTCACTGGAGATCTTCAAGAAAGGTCTGGCAGCCATTTGTGGGACATGCTCTAACTTTGGATTTCCTGCATTAAGCAGTGAGTCAGACTAGATAAGTCTGTAGGACTCCTATTATTCTAAAATTAACAGCCAGAACTAGAACAGCAATAAAAAGAACCAATTAGTTATTCCTGGTCTCTATAAAAAAAATTCTGCTATAACATTCAAAATGGTCAGATGAGTGTAAAGGGGTTGGGAATAATCAAGGAAATACCTAGTAGAAAAGGGAACAATTTTTCCTGATCCAAAAGCTTGGTAACGTGGTTGTGGAAAGTGCTGTCAAGTTGCAGCTGACTTATGGTGACCCTCTGGGGTTGTCAAGGCAAGAGATGATAGGGCTGCCAAGTGGGGGCGGGTAAACCCCCGCTTTAGAGGCCCAATTTCCGCCACCGCGGAATCGGGCCCCGAGGGGAACTCCGCCCCCCGAAGCGCAGCGTGGTTGCGTCACCAGAGGTGACGCAACCACGTCGCTCACGTTGCGGGCGTGGCCCCAATCTTTGGAGGGAAAACCCCTCTGACAATTGGGGCCATTCCCCCAACATGACTGACGTAGTGCGTCACTTCCTGTGATGTGCTGGCAGCGCGTGCACGCTTTGTGCACGCACGCACACATTGCCGGCGAGGCTCCCCCGCCGGGCAAAACTCAATAAGATGGAGCATGGCAAACCTTTCTGGGAGGGATGACCACAGTGAGGTACTACTGTCTCTAGTATTTTCCACAGCTTCTGATGGCGCGATTACTTGTGATGATTGGGTTTCTGAGTTACAGATATACACATTATACAAGTAATAATAATCCAAGCTGTTCTACATCATGTCAATGCAATAAATTGTCTCTAATTCCTTTTAATTTATTATGTTTCTTCCTGCTTTGTATAACATTATTCCCCCCCAGAAATGTGTCTTTGAGTAGTCTATAATGTTCCCTTCCCTTTATTTTACACTTAGCATTCTGCTATGAATCCAGCAGTTTAATGATATTAAAGGAGTAAGATAAGGCATTGGTCCTCCTACTTTTTCCATCAAAGCCATTAGTGGAGGAGGAAAAGTCACCATTTGTTGCTAATAGCAAACTAAATTTATCCATGAAAACAACTCTATTCTCAAATGTTTTTATTCCCTGAAAAAAAGAAGAAAGAGGTTCAACTCTTTAAAAGTAAGGTTGGCCAGTGATGGGAAATATCTGATTATCTTCTTGTGCCTGTTACTTCATTTGTACTTGGTCCACTGCTTTTTAACTTGTTCATTAATGATTTGAAGTTGGGAGTAATCAGTGAAGTGGCTACATTTGCGGATGATATGAAGTTGTTCAGGGTGGTGAAAACCAGTGAGGATTGTGAGGCACTCCAAAGGGATCTGTCAAAGGTGGGCGAGTGGGCGTCAACATGGCAAATGGGGTTCAATGTGGCCAAGTGCAAGGTGATGCACATTGGAGTCAAAAATCCTAAATATAAATACACGTTGATGGGGTCTGAACTGGCAGAGACTGATCAAGAGAGAGATCTTGGAGTTGTAGTAGATAACTCACTGAAAATGTCGAGACAGTGTGTGACTGCAATAAAGAAGGCCAATGCTATGCTGGGGATTATTAGGAAGGGTATTGTAAACAGATCAGCCAATATCATAATGCCCCTATATAAATCAACGGTGCAACCTCATCTGGAATACTGTGTGCAATTCTGGTCACCACACCTTAAAAAGGATATTATAGCTTTGGAAAAAGTGCAGAAAAGGGCAACTCGAATGATAAAAGGGTTGGAACACTTTCCCTATGAGGAAAGGTTAAGGCGCTTAGGGCTCTTTAGCTTGGAGAAACGACGACTGAGGGGTGACATGATTTAGGTTTATAAGATTATGCATGGGAAAGAGCAGGTAGAGAAAGAGGTACTTTTCTCTCTTTCTCATAATACAAGAACTCGTGGGCACTCCATGAAATTGCTGAGCGGTCGGGTTAGAACGGATAAAAGGATGTACTTCTTCACCCAAAGAGTGATTAACACTTGGAATTCACTGCCACAGGAAGTGGTGTCGGCTACAAGCATGGACGGCTTCAAAAGGGAATTAGATAAGCATATGGAGCAGAGGTCCATCAGTGGCTATTAGCCACAAGGTATAGATAGGGACTCTAGGGCAAGTGATGCTCTCTCATCTTGGTGCTTGGGGGGGTCAACAGTGGGATGGCTTCTAATGTCCTGGCCCCACTGGTGGACCTCCTGATGGCACTGGTATTTCTGGCCACTGTGTGATACAGAGTGTTGGACTGGATGGGCCTTTGGCCTGATCCAACATTGGCATCTCTTATTTTCTTATGTTCTTATGTTCTTATTTGATGCAGTCATTTAAATGATATTTATATTTAAACACAAAAGCAATAGTCAAGTGGCTGAAGAACATTAGTACAGCTGCAGCCTTTCAATTCTTGGATATGGGATGGTATGAAATTATCTGAGCCTCAAGGTTGAGAGTCACAGATGAAGTGCAAAGATAAAAAGAAAAGTCCACCCATAGCAATGTCAGAGAGTACGTCATGGACCAATCTACCGGCTCCTTCTCATCTGTTGAAGAATCTAATGAGTCTGAGGAGGAAAGGAGGAAAGGGATGGGGTCTTGGAGCTTACCAAGGAGAAGTACCCAGAGCTCCTCTTGAAGCTTCCCTCAAGGCCCAGGAGGAGCGCCAAGATCATCTTTTACATATTTCAAGGAACCTTTTCCCTCTGACATGAATGTTGTCCTAGAACCAGCTACAGGCCAGGAGGACCTGCCGTAATGACTATGTTGGTGCCCAAAAGCTCTGAAAACATGCCAGCCCCACTGGAACTCCATAACAGACTATGGCACCTTGAGTTCTTAACTATCGTTTCTAGAAAGGCCAGATTTAAACATATATACCTGCTGCAGCTCTACTTAAGCCTTTGCTGCAACAGCATTCTATGCTCCCTGCTTACCTGTATCCAGCCCAAGAACTCTGGACACTGCCCTATTATGCTGTGAAGGTGTTTTCTTGCCTTTCCACCCTGTGAACTTCAGCTTAGAACAGCCCAGACTACTGGCTCTCTCATGAGATGTGTGTGATACCAATTTTAAAGTTAAAATCCAGAAGAGTAACTATGGTAGTCTGCTGTAGCCACCAATGTCAAAGGATAATCTGGGAAGATCCCTGACCCAACTGACAAAGGTTTTTATGTACACTCCACCGTTATCCACTACTTATTAGTGGATAGCGAGCAAGGGAAAACCCATTCTTATTCTAAACCCAATTATTATTCTTCAGTGCCAGTTTAGTGGTTTATGCTGCTGGTGTGACCTTGGGTCAGTTGCAAGTTCTTTCAGAGCTGTTCTCTCATGAACAGTTCTTGAAAGAGCTCTTTCAGCCTGACCTACCTTGCAGGGTGTCTGCTGTTGGGAGGCAAAGGGAAAGGGATTGTAAACCACTCTCTCTGGGTAGCAAAGGACAGAGTATAAAGCCAATCTCCTCCTCCTCCTCTTCTCCTTCTTCTTCTCCTTCCTGTGGGTTTCCCAAAGGCCTTTAGTTAGCCATTTTTGAGAACATTATATTGGACTTGTAAATACTTTTGGTCTAGTCTATCAGGGGTCTTCTTATATTCTGAAGTTAAGACAATGCAATTGGACACCTCTGTTCCCTTTAGAGGTGGATCATATTTGGCAGGATCTTCCATTTTACCAAGTGCTTCCATACACTCAGTGTTACATTTTGCCACTCATTAACTAGCAGCCTTTGGAAAGGTAACCATTGTTTTGAGTACTAATGGCTCAATAAATTAAGAAATAGGTCTACATAGTCTGCCTGACGTTTTAGTACTCTACTCATTATTTGCTCACCGTGAAGATACTCCTTATTTTCAAAAATGCTGCAGATTGGAAAGAATGCTACTAATTTAATTTTTTGTTGCTGATGGCTTTCTCAATCAGAACTCCATTTACTTAACTTCCTTCAATCACCTTTTCTTTCTCTGCCCATTCAATTGCCAAACTGCAGAATGTTCAAAAGAACTGAACTAATTTGGTCTTTACTCCTTGATACCTTCCCACTCAAGAATCCTTTATTTAAGATCCTTTGATTACTTGTTCTTCCTTTACTCATTAAATCAATGGTCCCAACCTTTGTCTTTTAGATCTTTTAAGTCCAAATTGCCATGATTGTCAATCTCGTTCATGAAGTCTTTCTTTACTGTTTTTATTAAATAGGAGTTTAGGCCAAATGAAAGAGAACAAAACTAAACCAGGAAAGCGTACACACACATAGTACTTACACAGACAGACCATCAGTCCGTTGGAAGGGTGTTTCTAATTTAAGCAGTGGATACAGTTCCAGATTTGTTGTATTTATCTTTTGTGAAGACTTGCTTCAGCAAAGAGAAAGTTTGTATTTGGCAATCAGCCATTACAAAGTAAGATGCAATTAACTATGAATAGTATAATATGAATTCTCATGAATCATCAAGATAAACAGGATAAGTGCAAGACAGCAAATGTGCTCATGCAGCACTTATTCATTTCAATGGAGGTCAACACAGAATCATTCCCAGCAGGGGTTGTTTTGTAGAAAAAGAGCTAGGGGAACTCATTACCATAACTCATTAGCATATGCCAAACCCCCTGACATCAGGGCCCCGGCGGTGGACCTGCAAGGATGGCGGGAGTGCGAGGAAGCCCCGCCAAGGCCCTCCCTGGCCCCAGGCAGGCAGGGGTGGGGAGAGGTGGGGAGGAAGCAACTTACCCTCTCTCTTCTTCTGCCTCCTCCTGGCTGAATGAGGGCCGGAAGCGGGGCATCTGGAAGCAGGGCTTCGTCATGTGCCCCCCCCCGCACCTCACCCAGGGGAACTGCGATCCCCCCCGAATCGACCTCTGATACCCAGTAGGTTGCATCGTTCATTATGTACGGTGGTGACGGAAAGTGCTGTCAAGTCACAGCTGACTCATGGTGACCCTGTAGGGTTTTCAAGACCAGAGACATTCAGAGGTGGTTTGCCATGGCCTGCTTCCGCATCATGACCCTGGTATTCCTTGGAGGTCTCCCATCAAAATACAGCCAGGGTCGATCTTGCTTAGCTTCCAAGATGTGATGAGACTGTGCTAGCTTGGGCTAGCCAGGTCAGGGTCATTATATATAATCTATACAAATATCACAACCATAACTCCAAACCATATGCATCAGCTCTGATACAACTTCATTTTAATGATGTTGGCAGAAAAAAAACAGTAAGTTTTTTTTAACCTTGTTAATATCTCAGTTCAATTATAAGAGATTATTAAATTATCAATATACATTGATCTACAGGAACCAAATCCAGCCACTTTCATGTCCCCTTGGTTTCAGTGGGAAGGTAGAATTCATAGTTCAGTCTCTTCTATTAAAACCATTTTGTATAGGATCCGGCCCCCACGCCTCACTAGGAATGAGGGAAGGACTCCTATATTAACAAACAATAACCACCATGCCCAGCTCCAACACCTCCTTAGAGATGCACTCTTAAGATTTAATGGTAGCACAGCCAGCTAGACACGAGGATTTAAGGCTTGGAGATCAGTTACCCATCAAACAGACAGTATTTAAACAAGAAATAGTTTTATTTATCACAGAACTTAGCAATCAGACCAGAAAAGACATTAAACAAGAAATCCTATGGCTCTGTGTGGCCCTTACTAAACATTAAAGATACTCTTAGTTACCAGAATGATCCATAGTCCAGAAGCATCAGTATAAAGTCCAGTTAAGTTTCATCTTTGGGCCAGTATGCAGCCATGTGCTTAGCTGCACAACCCAGTCCTTTGTCTCAGGCCTCATGGCTGAGACAAAGCATTTTCAGAATAAGTCCACAGACAGCAGGTAACAAGAACAGAACAGCAAGCAGAAAATCTGAGCTCATGTCTTTGTTTTCAGACTAATAAAGGGCAATTTCAGGATTCAAATGACCCCGGGCCAGGAGCCAATTGAACAAGATCTGAAAGTGTCCAAGTGTCTTGAGTGGTCAGTAGTATTGAAGCCCCACCTGCAGAATGTGACTCCAAACCCTAACCACTCCCTCTAACCACTCCTCCATGTGGTACGTGA